>NC_057801.1:717526423-717701239 GCF_018294505.1 Triticum aestivum
GTTTGCAGCAGTACCGAAGGAATCGATCGCTCGGGTTCAGTAACGCGTAGCCTGCAATGCAATCGCTCGGGTTCAATTAGAGCCCAACGCCTCGCTCGGGTTCAGTTAGAGCCAACGCCTCATACACACGCGCGTATGTGTACGAGAGAAACGCGCATCGCTCGGCCCTCGACCACCCATCGTAACCGGGAACTCCCCGAAATTTTCCTCGCCCTCGC
Source organism: Triticum aestivum (assembly GCF_018294505.1). NCBI lineage: Eukaryota > Viridiplantae > Streptophyta > Magnoliopsida > Poales > Poaceae > Triticum > Triticum aestivum. Next base: position 717,526,642 of record NC_057801.1, read on the forward strand.
TTCTACCACGGTTTTTTCCATCATGGACGGCCCAAAGAATGTCATGCAGCTGCGTCTCCGACACGCCCAGGACGAAAAGCCCATTTTCTCGCATGATTTTTTGTCATAGAAGTAGGAGCTCACCACATCTATGATGATACCGGGTTTTGTCACAATTATCGTCATAGAAGTGTCATATGTATGACAGAAAAAAATTCATTCGGCCCAAAATGTCACGGATGTGTCTTTTTTTGTAGTGCGGGTTTGTAACTTCACTCAGGCGTGACACAACCGCCCTACCTGTCAGACTCGTTCATACACCGCGGGTGCCAACCATGGGCGCCAACCACCCTCTCCTCGCTCGAAATCGCTCTGGGCAAATATTGGCGAGATGTGAGATTACCATCGTATCCCCAACCGACGATACATCCAAATTTTAAACGGGGGCTAAGTTCGTAACTTTCCCATATTTCAGACAGGCGCATCCCAAAAACATGGTTCCCCGTACCTCTCCCTCCATTTTCCCATTCATACATCGTCCGCGCTAGAACACCATCCCCACGGTAGCCTCCGACTGCCACCCCATCCATCGCCACCGTCCTCCGCCACATTCATTGCCACCATCCTCCACCATGCCGGAGCGCCTACCAAGACTGCGTCGTCCACTGCTAGAGATGGACGTTTCTCTTCCACGGCGACGGACCAAGAGCCTTGCATCGCGTCCTCTTGCTTCATCGGCGCCATCGTCCTCTTTGTCGGGGCCGCGCACATGACCTTCTCTTCCACCGCAGCGGGACTTATCCCCCGATGCACCCGTCTACTGTCGCAGATTTGCTTCAACGCCACCGACAGCCATCGCACCCCCGATGCCTACACAGCGCCGAAAGAGAGGTGGTACTTCATATCTCCTCAACTTTTTGATCTCAACTAGAAAATAGATCTTAACTTGGTTACTCTACTTTCTTTTCAGCTCTTAGAATTTAGTTGTTAGTTCGAAGCAAACAATGGATGCAAAATATCATTTCTCCGGTTTGTAGCTTCAAATCTACCATGGCACAGTCATAATATGGTTTAACTGATCATGCTTAGGGTTTAATTGATCATGTTGGTTCCGTGGTGGTTTCTTTAATAGAAGTTGGAGGGGAAACCCTCTTTTGCTAAAAAAAATATGCTTAGAGTTTCCCCCTTTTATGATGACTATACAATCAGAATACGTGCTTCATGTCATAATAGCACTGCTCCACCCATCAAGATAAACAAGCTTAGTTGTTCAGATACGAATCTGATATTATTAAAACAGACTCATTTTATTGGTCAGCTAAATGTTCCTAAATTAGTTTCGAAAATGCATGTTCGTTGCTCGGGTGTGTATCTCTACAGGGTGCCCACGGTGGGCCGGCCTGATACGTCTCCAACGTATCTATAATTTTGGTTGTTCCATGCTGTTATATTACCCATTTTGGATGTTTATGGGCTTTACTTTACACTTCTATATCATTTTTTGGACTAACCTACTAACCGAGGCCCAGCCCGAATTGTTGTTTTTTTGCCTATTTCAGTGTTTCGAAGAAAAGGAATATCAAACGGAGTCCAAACGGAATGAAACCTTTGGGAGCGTTCTTTTTGGAACAAATGTGATCTAGAGGACTTGGAGTGGAAGTCAAGAAACAAATGAGGCGGCCACGAGGGTGCCCGGCGCCCCCTACAGGTGGGCGCGCCCCCACCCTCATGGGCCTTGTCGGAGGCAGGGGACACGATGTTTACCCAGGTTCGGGCCCTCTCGATGGAGGTAATACCCTACTTCCTGCTTGATTGATCTTGATGATATGAGTATTACAAGAGTTGATCTACCACGAGATCAGAGAGGCTAAACCATAGAAGCTAGCCTATGGTATGATTGTTGTTGTCCTATGGACTAAACCCTCCGGTTTATATAGACACCGGAGGGGGCTAGGGTTACACAGAGTCGGTTTACAGAGGAGGAGATCTACATACGAATCGCCAAGCTTGCCTTCCATGCCAAAGAGAGTCCCATTCGGACACGGGATGAAGTCTTCTATCTTGTATCTTCATAGTCCAACAGTCCGACCAAAGTATATAGTCCGGCTGTCCGGATACCCCCTTATCCAGGACTCCCTCAGTAGCCCCTGAACCAGGCTTCATTGACGATGAGTCCGGCGCGTAGATTGTGTTCGGCATTGCGAGGCGGGTTCCATCTCTGAGTACTCCAAGATAAATTCCGAACACAAGGACCGTGTCCAGCTCTGCAAGATAAATTCCATATACCATTGTAGAGAGAATAAGAATCCACGAATCTAATCTGCTGACAACTCTTCGAAAAGTGACATCACGCCACAGTCTGGTTTTTATTCAAACTGTTTTTACAACTTGCTACCGCACACACCACGAGGCGGTTTCCTTGGCACGTCCTGTCAGAGCAGAGATCATGTCCCCCTTACTACGGGATTCTCATCAATACGGGTATGGGTAATCCAACCGTGCCTCTTCGCATTACCCCGTATTTTTAGTCAAGTCCCGAATGACCATGTTCGGGGACGCTTGATATTCTTTCCCCTTTATAAAGGAGCTGAGGCATATCCCTCTATCTCCACGCTCGCACATCTCGCACCCTGAGTTCCAACACCCAAAGCTCGAGCCTAAGCACCCCGGATCTTCGATCATGTCCGGATCCGACCATCAAGGCCGATGAATGTCTTCCTCTGTCATAGAGGAGGATATTGCGAAGCTCAGGGAGGCTAGGTATTTGACCGTCGATGTCAAGCACAGGCTTCCTGCTCCCGAACAGGTCATCCCCACTCCTGAGACCAATGAGAGCATCATATTTGTCTCCCACTTCCTCCGGGGCCTCGGTCTTACTCTTGACCCCTTCGTGAGGGGGCTCATGTTCTACTACGGGCTAGATTTCTATCCTCCATGTCTCGTCGTTTATCTTTGTGTGTGAAGCCTTCCTCCACATCACCCCCCACTTCGGCTTATGGCTCAAGACTTTCAATGTGAAGCCGAAAATGATTGAGGGGCGACACGCAGAGTGCGGAGGTGCCATAATAAGCAGGAACATCGATGCCCCGTGACCCGAAGGCTCCTTCCTGGAGGTATTTGATTTATGGCAACGGAGGTGGTTCTATGTCACAACTCCTCGAGGCTCAAAGTGGGCGGCCGCGCCCGCCTTCCGCTTGGGCCCTCCACCTCAACTGGCATTGTGGGCCAATGTGGGACTAAACTGGGGGCCTGCGAACGATGTACCGATGCTACAAAGCCGTATCCCGGAGCTCCTCGAGAGGGACATTAGTCTTGTCAAAATAATCCAGGTAATGCTAGTTCAGCGGATCCTACCATGGAAACGTCGGCCTCTCCGGATGTGAGAATTCAATCCAGAAGGTCCACGAACCATTCAGAATTTCTTCCGCATGACGCCCGAAGGGATGTATAAGTTGTTCTTCGGACCACGAATAAAGTGTCACCGGAACACCGAGGATGCGGGCCTAAGCTGCAATCGCCCAGATACCCAAGTAAGTAACCCTATAACCGAACACTTTGATTATATTTGTCATAGCATTGTTCTGAATATTGTCCGCAACCAGACTTGGCTTAGTAAGGCGGAGAGGATCAGGTGTCTGGCCCCGCTTCCCGAAGGCTCGCCCGGTCCGGCAATGGCCAGGATTCTTAAACAAACACTAAGTCAAGTGACATCGGAGAAAGCTGAAGGGAAGAGTGGGGAGGCCGAGAGTGGGCCTCACACATTACGCATCCGAACCGGGGGAATTAACGTCTCCACGGAGGAAGAGAATCGGGGGGCGAATCTGAGGTTTCCTCCCCCCGTGGGAAGAAGAGGGCCGCCTCCGAAGATTTGGAGACGGGGGCGCCTAAACAAGGGAAGAGAACTTCACCAATAGGCCCTGCCCCGAAGGGTGTCCTCACCGCATAGTGGCCGCAAATGGGCCAGCCCTCCACCGAGCTGTAAGTTTAATTAAACAAGGAGCTTATTGCTCTTTCCTCTGAAAGTAATAACCAGGACCTGTTTTTTGTAGTCCGGTCAGCAGTTCATCTCAACAGGGCTCATCCTTGGGGGATCTTCTTCCGGAGATCATGGAGAGTGAAACTCCACCTGCCTCTCCGTCCCGTGAAGCGGACGACCCTGAGGTATCGTCACGAAGGAGTCCAGATCCCATGGGGCCGGAAGCTAACACTTCGGCCGCCCCGAGCCCAGCGCGTTCGGCTCCCTTGGCGGACAATGAAAAGGGTCCGGGAGAGTCTGGTGTTCGGCCGAACACGCTGACGGGCCTCCTGGAGTCAGCTGCTCTCTTGGAGGATCATCGTACACTAATGGATACGGTGTTGGAGAATATCTCCTCCACCACAAGAAGTTTAAACGAAGCTTTTAGGAGCCTGCTCAAAGGCTTTGAGGTAGGCTGCAAAAATACGCAACTTTTAGTTGTACCGCACGCGATACATGCGCTCTGTATAGATAGTAGCCCCTGAGACTATGGATGCTAGCCCATGGCGGCAAACGGAGGATCACACTCCCAGATAGTGATTGCACTTGTATTGATGTGCAGGTTGCTTAGGGTTCGGCAATAGATCAGGCCGCTGAATGCGCCGAATTGAGGCGGCAAATTGACGTGGTGGAGGCCGACGTCACGCTTGTGAACAAGCGATTCGAGGAGTCGCAGAGTATGCTTTCCTATATCCACGTCTATTTTGGGAAATTGCAAGAAGGTTTGTAATATTAATGTGATGTGATGTAGTTGCAGGCGAAGCTGCTGCCGTTGAGGCCCTGAGGGTGGAGCCTACCCTAGCCAAGGAACAAGCCCGGGTTAGCAATGCGGCTGCTCTAAAGGCAGCCGAACAGGCCGCTCATCTCCGAAGCGAAGAAAAGATAGCCAAGATGGCTGTGGAGCTGAGGGACGCCGCCGGCCGGTATGAGCTTCTCGAGAAAGAGAATCAAGCGAAGGCGGCTGACCTAAATAAGGCGTTGGACTCGGCTTAAAGAGACGCGCTCTCAGATTAGAGACGCGTGGGAGGAACTTCGACAAGCCGGGGAGATTGCGGTTGGAAATCCTTATTTGTTGCGGATGAAGTTTTTAGATCCAAAGTATGCTCCATTGGATAAACTATGGAGTGCCGCAGATGAGTATGCGGACTTGGCAAAGAGTGTGGCTGATGCAACCAAGTTGTTCAAGGACCATGAAGATAATAAAATAGAAAGATTGTTTTGGTCGCAGTTTAATGCCCCAGCGTGCTCCTTACCCTTGAGTGAGAAGATGGCCGCTATAGCCGAGCTCCATAGGTTGTCCGGCCTTGCAATGAGGTCTGTGATAGACCATCTATGGCCAAAGGGGCCGAAGCCGGACAGTTACTTGGTTTGGTGCAACAATTATTTGGCGCCAGAGCGCAGATCGATCCCGTGAAGAGATCGGCGTGCATAGAGGGTGCGCGGATGGCTCTTGCCCGTGTGAAAACATACTGGGCGGATATGGAGGCCACCAGCATTGCAACCCTCGGTCCAGCAGGAAGCCAGAACCCAGCCGAGCACTATTTTGAGCAGGTCATAGAAGGTGCCCGTAGAATAGAGGCATAGTGCTCAAAGAATGTCATGTTTGAGTGACGATTCTATTAAGTGTAAACAATTATGTGTTTAATTATAGAGGCTGTTTTTTATACTTTTTGCCTGAAAGTATTATAATGTCTCATGTGCGGCTGTTTATGTATGCATATAACGTGAAAGTTAGCAGTCGTTGGCTTCGGCCCCCACGCACATAATGTTGGGGTGTTTGAGAAAATACGCGTGAACACACTTGATCCAACGTCTTGGTCCGTTAAGGAGGTGATCGCACGTCAAACCGGGCAACCGGACTATATAGCTGTAACATTTTTCACTTAGCCATAGGAGTTTGAAAGGTGGGGCTACTATGTAGCCCCTAGTACTTCCACGAGCGTCTGGATATGGTGCGCGTACTTGACCGGTAGACCGGTCCTTCTTTAATGCGGAGGAATCCTATACATTCCGATGAGTCCTCGAGTGGTTGACCAGTCTGTCGTTGTATCATGACAGTCAGTTTTCGGCTTTCTCTACTGAGGTGCTCATCCAGAATAACCAGGGCACAATCGCAATAGTTCTCCTTTGGCTGCCTTAGCCGATAGAACGGAACGTAAGGCAGCAAACCCAGGAGCCAGGCTAACCCAACATTTGACCAAAGACATGATTCGGAGCTGATGCATATAAGGCCAAACTCATGACGCCGAACACTCCCGAAGGTATTCGGACTTTATAACATATATTGGGCTGAATAACGCCCTTGACCTTGTAGTTCCAGGTACGTGCATTAATCTGTCGTGGCAAAAAGCCTATAACGCCAGTATCCCTTATAGGTTTCTAAAATACCGGTGGGATGTCGAGCAACAAGAGACAGTAAAGAAGGTTTACGCAGGGGCTTAATCTAACGAGAAACCTGTGGGCGGGGCCCTGCTGCATGTCTGCGCCTGTGTCTCCATTGTGCCGTATCCTGGAAGGGTGTCGCACTGGTAGTGTCGGTAGGAACGAGAGAAAAAAGCGTTCGAAAAGTTAGTTATACTCGAGGAATGTTTGAGATCCGGCCTATTAATGAGGCAAGCCGAATTGTGGGCTTTTATTACATGTTTGCAGCCCCTCGTATTATTTATGGGGACACATGTACAACACCTAGCTCAGGTTTATCCGAGCCATTGTGAAAAATGGTGTACTGGACTCGTCTAACCGTGTCTGTGGTCTTGACGACCGGGCGTGCATTCCGATGGAAGAGGCCGCCTAGAGTCCGGCAGCGGGAACTGCCGCATACTGCTCTGTGTTTCCGCTAACCGTGATGACGCCTCGTGGATCGGACATCTTGAGTTTAAGGCAGGCGTAGTTCGGTATTGCGTTAAAGCAAGCGAAGGTCGTTCTTCCAAGCAATGCATTATAATCACTGCTGAAAGGGGCGATGTTGAAGAGTAGGTTCTCGCTTCTGAAGTTGTCGGGAGAACCGAATGTCACTTCTAATACGAGGGAGCCCCAGCAGTGGGCTACCATGCCTGGAATCACTCCATTAAAGGTGGCGTTATTTTGACTTATTCTGGATGGGTCTACCCCCATCTTGCGGATGGTGTCTTGATCTATCAGATTAAGACTGCTGCCACCGTCCATTAGGACGCGAGTAAGATGGTATCCATCAATTATCAGGTCGAGCACCAATACAGCCGATCCTCCGTGCCGGATACTGGTCAGGTAGTCCCTATGATCAAAAGTGATCGAGCAGGTTGCCTAGGGATTGAATTGGGGGGCTACGAACTCTATGTGAGTTACGTGTACCATGTTTACCATTTTGATTTCCGGTGGGAATTTTTTCTGGCCCCCGGTGTTCGGCTGGCAAGGTTCGCCCTCATCTTTGCTTGGTGTCTTGCTTCCCTTGTGTTCGGCGTTTAGTTTGCCAGCCTACTTGAAGACCGAACATTCTCTGTGGGTATGATTTGCAGGTTTTTCAGAGGTGCCATGGATTTTGCACAATCTGTCTAGGAATTTGTTCAGGCCCGATGGCCCCTCTTTACTGCCTTTGAATGGCTTCTTCCCTTGTACGGGTCGAGGGCCCCTGAATCCGGTGTTGACCGCTGTGTTGTCCGGACTATCGCCACTCCGACGCTTGTACTTAGTGCGCCGTGGCTTCCCGTTGCAGTCTCGAATTTCGGATGTACCCGGGTCGCTGGTGCCTCTACGGGCCAACCATCTGTCCTCGCCCGCACAAAATTGGGTCATGAGGCTTGTTAAGGCTGTCATCGTTCTCGGCTTTTCTTGGCCGAGGTGTCTGGCAAGCCACTCGTCTCGGATACTGTGTTTGAAGGCCGCTAAGGCTTCGGCATCAGGACAGTCAACAATTTGATTTTTCTTAGTGAGGAATCTTTTACAAAGCTTGCGGGCTGACTCTCCGGGCTGCTGTATTATGTGACTTAAATCGTCCGTGTCTGGAGGCCAGACATAGGTTCCTTGAAAGTTGGCCCTGAATGCGTCCTCAAGTTCCTCCCAACTTCCAGTTGAGTTTTCGGGGAGGCTTTTCAGCCAATGACAAGCTGGTCCTTTTAACTTGAGGGGGGGTATTTGATGGCGTGGAGGTCATCCCCACGAGCCATGTGTATGTGAAGGATAAAATCATCGATCCCGACCCCAGGGTCCGTCATTCCATCGTATGACTCTATATTCACGGGTTTGAATCCCTGTGGAAATTCATGATCCAGCACCTCATCGGTGAAGCACAGGGGGTGCACAGCCCCTCTGTATCTAGCCGTGTCGCAGCGTGCTGTCGGTTGTTGTTTCTCCCGGTGTTGATTTCGGACTGGTATTTCATCAGTATGATCATTGTGGTGACCACAATCCCGCGTCGGAGCACGTCCTCTAGACCCGTAGATGGATCTGGCCGCATTGGCCTTTTTGTCCAGGAGATCTCGTAAATCGTGTGCAGTATCGGTGGCTGCTCTACCGCGGCCGTGAGGTGGTTGGTCTGGCCTAGTGGCCTTATTGTGTTTTGGCGTAATGGGCGTTGCGGCTTCGTCGTCGAATTCGGGTAGCAGTTTGCGCTTTGGGTAGCTCTTCGTGTGGCGATCGTCGCCACATTTTCCTTCGGTGTCCAGCACCATATTCCATCTTCGGTTGAGCGTATCCTGCACGGTTTTAAGCCTTTGCTTCTGCTTCTTCAAGCTCCTCGCCGTGGCCAGGAGCTTTCTGCGGAGGTTATCTTGTTCCAAACGCTTTTCTCGGATGATGAATGCATCGTCAACCGGACTGTCCTCCTCTTTGGAGGTAGTGTGATGAGTTCGGCCTTCTAGATCGCTGTGATTTGGTGTCTGCTCCGGGCTGTGTTCGACGTGACCTGGCTTGTCCTGCTCCATCGCTGGGTCCCTATGGTCATTGTTGCCTTTGGAGTCAACCGGAGTGTCATCATGTTTTGTGTTTTTATTGCTATTTTTACTGTGACTGGACTTAGAGAGGCGCCTGCGCCGTCGTTTTTGCTTTTGTCCGGGGGGTTCATCCTCCGTTGTGTCCTTTTTGTCACCATTGTCTTCTTTAGGCGTATCCACCATGTAGACGTCGTATGATGAAGTGGCAGTCCAGTGCCCTGTGGGCGGTGGTTCCAGGTCCTCCCCTACATCGACGTCCATACCATCGATGTTGTCGGAGTCAACGTCAAGCATGTCTGTTAGGTCATCGACAGTGGCTATAAATTGGGTGGTGGATGGGTTGCGATTCTCCTCATCCTCTGAATCCCACACGGGCTGGATACAGTCCGGCCAAGAGTCTCCTGGTAAAGAGAGAGATTTTAACGAATTTAGCACATCACCGAAGGGGGAGTGCTAGAAGGTATCCACGGCGGTGGATTCCATTATTAGAGCCCAATCGGACTCGATGGGTCCGGATGCACGCGGTTCGTAGCCCATGCCCGAACACAGGTCCGGGGCCTCGGAGATACAGATTTCCCTGGGAGAGGAGTCTGTGTTCGGCCCTAACGCCAATGGGTGTGCGCCTTCCGGGGCGGAGTCCATCCACCCGTCCTCGGGAGGCACAATTTGCTCTGGACCAAAGTCCGGAGCGGTAGCAAGTGCGATATTCCAAATACTGTCCGACGGCAGATCTAAGCCATGCGTGTGGCGATCGTTCGGCGCTCCTGACATGGGCTCGAATCCGTCGAAGATCAAATCTCAGCGGATATCGGTAGTGTAGTTTAGGTTCCCGAACCTGACCTGACGGCCAGGGGCATAGCTATCGATCTGCTCTAGATGGCCAAGCGAGTTGGCCCGTAGTGCGAAGCCATCGAACACAAAAATCTGTCCGGGGAGAAACGTCTCACCCTGGACGGAGTTGTTGAAGGTTGGAGAAGCCATCGAGCCTTATGGTGACGACACAGAGGAACTCTCAATGAAAGCACCAATGTCGGTGTCAAAACCGGCAGATCTCGGGTAGGGGGTCCCGAACTGTGCGTCTAAGGCTAATGGTAACAGGAGGCTGGGGACACGATGTTTACCCAGGTTCAGGACCTCTCGATGGAGGTAATACCCTACTTCCTGCTTGATTGATCTTGATGATATGAGTATTACAAGAGTTGATCTACCACGAGATCAGAGAGGCTAAACCCTAGAAGCTAGCCTATGGTATGATTGTTGTTCTCCTATGGACTAAACCCTCCGGTTTATATAGACACCGGAGGGGGCTAGGTTACACAGAGTCAGTTTACAGATGAGGATATCTACATCCGAATCACCAAGCTTGCCTTCCACGCCAAGGAGAGTCCCATCCGGACATGGGACAAGGTCTTCTATCTTGTATCTTCATAGTCCAACAGTCAGGCCAAAGTATATAGTCAGGCTGTCCGGATACCCCCTTATCCAGTACTCCCTCAGGCCCCTCCGGCGTCCACCGACCTACTTCTTCCTCCTATATATACCCATGTACCCCGAAAACATCATAAGCGACCCCGAAAACCTAATTCCACCGCCGTAACATTCTGTATCTGCGAGATCCCATCTTGGAGCCTTCGCCGGCGCTCCGCCGGATGGGGAATCAATCATGGAGGGCCTCTACATCATCTCCAAGGCCTCTCCGATGAGTTGTGAGTAGTTTACCACAGACCTTCGGGTCCATAGTTATTAGCTAGATGGCTTCTTCTCTCTCTTTGAATTTCAATACAAAGTTCTCCTTGATCTGCTTGGAGATCTATTCGATGTAACTCTTTTTGCGGTGTGTTTGTCAAGATCCAATGAATTGTAGGTTTATGATCAAGTTTATCTATGAGAAATATTTGAATCTCCTCTGAATTCTTTTATGTGTGATTAAGTTATCTTTGCAAGTCTCTTTGAATTATCAGTTTTGTTTGGCCTACTAGATTGATCTTTCTTGCAATGGGAGAAGTGCTTAGCTTTGGGTTCAATCTTGCGGTGTCCTTTCCCAGTGACAGCAGGGGCAGCAAGGCACGTATTGTATTGTTGCCATCGAGGATAAAAAGATGGGGTTTATATCATATTGCATGAGTTTATCCCTCTACATCATGTCATCTTTCTTAATGCATTACTCTGTTCTTCATGAACTTAATACTCTAGATGCATGCTGGATAGCGATCGATGTGTGGAGTAATAGTAGTAGATGCAGGCAGGAGTCGGTCTACTTGTCACGGACGTGATGCCTATATACATGATCATGCCTAGATAATCTCATAACTATGCGCTTTTCTATCAATTGCTCGACAGTAATTTGTTCACCCACCATAATACTTATGCTATCTTGAGAGAAGCCACTAGTGAAACCTATGGCCTCGGGGTCTATCTTTTATCATATAAGCTTTCAATCTACTTTTATTTGCATCTTTACTTTTCCAATCTATATCATAAAATACCAAAAATATATTTATCTTATCATATTATCTCTATCAGATCTCACTTTCGCAAGTGGCCTTGAAGGGATTGACAACCCCTTTATTGCGTTGGTTGCGAGTTCTTGTTAGTTTGTGTAGGTGTGTGGGACTTTTGAGGTGCCTCCTACTGGATTGATACCTTGGTTCTAAAAAACTAAGGGAATTACTTACGCTACTCTGCTGCATCACAATTTCCTCTTCAAGGAAAACCAACGCAAGCTCAAGACGTAGAAAGAAGGATTTCTGGCACCGTTGTCGGGGAGGTCTTCGCTCAAGTCAAGACATACCAAGTACCCATCACAAACTCATCTCCCTCGCACTTACATTATTTTCCATTTGCCTCTTGTTTTCCTCTCCCCCACTTCACCCTTGCCGTTTTATTTGCCCTCTCTTTCCCAATCTCCTCTCTCTTTTGCTTGCCTTTTTGTTTGCTTGTGTGTTGGATTGCTTGTCGCGATGGTGCAAGATAATACCAAATTGTGTGACTTTTCCAATACCAATAATAATGATTTCCTTAGTACTCTGATTGCTCCTCTTAATGATGATGAGTCTTGTCAAATCAATGCTGCTTTGCTGAATCTTGTTATGAAAGATCAATTCTCCGGCCTTCCTAGTGAAGATGCCGCTACCCATCTAAACAACTATTTTGATTTGTGTGAGATGCAAAATAAGAAAGACATGGATAACGATATTGTTAAATTGAAGTTATTTCCGTTTTCACTTAGAGATCGTGCTAAAGTTTGGTTTTCGTCTTTGCCTAATAATAGTATTGATTCATGGAATAAGTGCAAAGATGCTTTCATCTCTAAGTATTTTCCTCCCGCTATGATCATCTCTATTAGGAAAGATATTATGAATTTTAAACAACTTGATCATGAGCATGTTTCCCAATCTTGGGAAAGAATGAAATTGATGATTCACAATTGCCCTACTCATGGTTTGAATTTATGGATGATCATACAAAAAATTTATGCCGGCTTGAATTTTGCTTCTAGAATTCTTTTAGATTCGGCCGCGGGAGGCACGTTTATGGAAATCACCTTAGGAGAAGATACTAAACTCCTTGATAATATTATGGCTAATTATTCTCAATGGCACACCGAAAGATCTACTAGTAAAAAAGTGCATGCTATAGAAGAAATTAATGTTTTGAGTGGAAAGATGGATGAACTTATGAAATTGTTTGCTACTAAGAGTGCTCCTATTGATCCCAATGATATGCCTTTGTCTACTTTGTTTGAGAATAATAATGAATCTATGGATGTGAGCTTTGTTGGTAGGAATAATTTTGGTAACAATGCTTATAGAGGAAACTTTAATCCTAGACCGTTCCCTAGTAATTCCTCTAATAATTATGGAAATTCCTACAATAATTCTTATGGTAATATTAATAAGATTCCCTCTGATTTTTAGAATAGTGTTAAAGAATTTATGATCTCTCAAAAGAATTTTAATGCCTTGCTTGAAGAAAAATTTCTTAAAGTTGATGATTTGGCTAGGAACATTGATATACTTTCGCTTGATGTTGACTCTTTGAAACTTAGATCTACTTCTCCTAAGCATGATATCAATGAGTCTCTCAAAGCAATGAGAGTGTCCATTGATGAGTGCAATGAAAGAACCGCTAGATTGTGTGCTAAGAAAGATTCCTTTGTAAAGGCGCGTTCTTCTAGTTTCCATGAAAATAATGATGAAGATCTAAAAGTTATTGATGTGTCCCCTATTAAATCTTTTTTTCAATATGAATCTTAATAATGATGGGACTAGAGATGAGTCAACTTTAGTTAAAAGGCGTCCCAATGATTCGGAGTTCTTAGATCTTGATGCTAAATTTGGTAAAAGTGGGATTGGAGAGGTCAAGACTTTAAATAGCATTGAAACCACTATCTTGGATTTCAAGGAATTTAATTATGATAATTGTTCTTTAGAATATTGTATTTCCTTGTTGCAATCTGGTTTGAATTCTCCTCATGCTTATAGTCAAAATAAAGCCTTTACCAAAGATATTGTTGATGCCTTGATGCAATCTTATGATGAAAAACTTAATTTGGAAGTTTCTATACCTAGAAAACTTTATGATGAGTGGGAACCTACTATAAAAATTAAAATTAAAGATCATGAGTGTTATGCTTTATGTGATTTGGGTGCTAATGTTTCCACAATTCCGAAAACTTTATGTGATATTCTAGGTTTCCATGATCTTGATGATTGCTCTTTAAATTTGCACCTTGCGGATTCCACCATTAAAAAGCCTATGGGAAGGATCAATGATGTTCTTATTGTTGCAAATAGAAACTATGTGCCCGTAGATTCTATTGTTCTTGACATAGATTGCAATCTTTCTTGTCCTATTATTCTTGGTAGACCTTTCCTTAGAATGATTGGTGCAATTATTGATATGAAGGAAGGGAATATTATATTTCAATTTCCATTAAGGAAAGGCATAGAGCACTTTCCAGGAAAGAAAGTCAAATTACCTTACGAATCTATCATGCGAGCTACTTATTAATTGAGTGCTAAAGATGGCACTACTTAGATCTATCCTCGCGTTTATGCCTAGCTAGGGGCGTTAAACGATTGCGCTAGTTGGGAGGCAACCCAATTTTATTTTAGTTTTTTTGTTTTTGCTTCTGTTTAGTAATAAATTTTGCATCTACCTTCTGTTTAGATGTGTTTTTATGTTCTAATTAGTGTTTGTGCCAAGTAGAACCTATAGGATAACCTACGGTGATAGTTAATTTGATTCTGCTGAAAAACAGAAACTTTGCGCGCACGAAAATAATTTTAGTAATTCACAGAAACGTGTTTTTGCATTGATTCTTTTTTATGTAGATCAATAGACAAATTTCCCAGGACTTCCTATTTTAGTATGATTTTTAGAGTTTCATAAGTATTCGAGAGGTACAGATTGCTACACACTATTCTGTTTTTGACAGATTCTGTTTTTCGTGTGTTGTTTGCTTATTTTGATGCATCTATGGATAGTATGTAGGGGTATGAACCATAGAGAAGTTGGAATACAGTAGGTTTAACACTAATATAAATAAATAATGAGTTCATTACAGTACCTTATGTGGTGGTTTTTCTTTCTTGCACTAACGGAGCTTATGAGATTTCCCCTTGAGTTTTGTGTTGTGAAGTTTTCAAGTTTTGGGTAAAGATTTGATGGACTATGGAATAAGGAGTGGCAAGAGCCTAAGCTTGAGGATGCCCATGGCACCCAAGATATTCAAGGATAACCAAAAGCCTAAGCTTGGGGATGCCCCGGAAGGCATCCCCTCTTTCGTCTTTGTCTATCGGTAACTTTACTTGGAGCTATATTTTTATTCGCCACATGATATGTGTTTTGCTTGGAGCGTCTTGTATGATATTAGTCTTTGCTTTTTATTTTACCACAATTATCCTTGATATACACACCTTTTGGGAGATGCCCACTTGATTATAATTTATTAGAATACGCTATGTGCTTCACTTATATCTTTTGAGCTACATAGTTTTGCTCTAGTACTTCACTTAAATCTTTTAGAGCATGGCGGTGAATTGATTTTGAAGAAATTGTTGATCTATCATGCTTCACTTATATTATTTTGAGAGTCTCTTAGAACAGCATGGTATTTGCTATGGTTATAAAATTGGTCCTAGAATGATGGGCATCCAAGTTGGGTATAATAAAAACTATCATAGAAAGTGAATTGGATGCTATGATCAATTTGATACTTGATAATTGTTTTGAGATATAAAGGTGGTAATATTAGAGTCATGCTAGTTGGGTGATTATGAATTTAAAGAATACTTGTGTTGAAGTTTGTGATTCTCATAGCATGCACATATGGTGAACCGCTTTGTGATGAAGTTGGAGCACAATTTCATTTATTGATTGTCTTCCTTATGAGTGGCGGTCGGGGACGGGCGATGGTATTTTCCTACCAATCTATCCCCCTAGGAGCATGCGCGTAGTAATTTGTTTTCAATGGCTTGTAGATTTTTGCAATAAGTATATGAGTTCTTTATGACTAACGTTGAGTCCATGGATTATACATACTCTCACCTTCCACCATTGCTAGCCTCTCTTGTGCCGCACAACTTCCACCGGTACCATACACCCACCTTACACCTTCCTCAAAATAGCCACCATACCTACCTATTATGGCATTTCCATAGCCATTCCGTGATATATTGCCATGCAACTTTCCACTGTTCCGTTTATATGACACGCATCATCATTGTCATATTGCTCTTTCCATGATCATTTAGTTGACATTGTATTTGTGGCAAGGCCACCTTCATAATTTTCATACATGTCACTCTTGATTCATTGCATATCCCGGTACACCGTCGAAGGCATTCATATAGAGTCATATTTTGTTTTAAGTATTGAGTTATAATCTTGAGCTGTAAGTAAATAAAAGTGTGATGATCTTCATTATTAGAGCATTGTCCCAGTGAGGAAAGGATGATTGAGACTATGATTCCCGCATAAGTCGGGATGAGACTTCGAACTTTAAAAAAAGAGGCCAAAGAGCCCACCAAAGAAAAAAAGGAAAAAAAGAAAGGCCAAAAGAAAGAAAAAAGGAAAAGCCCAAAAAAAAGAAAAGAAAAAAATGAAATGAGAGAAAAAGAGAGAAGGGGCAATGTTACTATCCTTTTTACCACATTTGTGCTTCAAAGTAGCACCATGATCTTCATGATAGAGAGTCTCCTATGTTGTCACTTTCATATACTAGTGGGAATTTTCATTATAGAACTTGGCTTGTATATTCCAATGATGGGCTTCCTCAAAATGCCCTAGGTCTTCGTGAGCAAGCGAGTTGGATGCACACCCACTTAGTTTATTTTGTTGAGCTTTCATACATTTATAGCTCTACTGCATCTGTTTCATGGCAATCCCTACTCACTCACATTGATATCTATTAATAGGCATCTCCATAGCCCGTTGATACGCCTAGTTGATGTGAGACTATCTTCTTCTTTCTGTCTTCTCCACAACCACCATTCTATTCCACATATAGTGCTATGTCCATGGCTCACGCTCATGTATTGCGTGAAAGTTGAAAAAGTTTGAGATTACTAAAGTATGAAACAATTGCTTGGCTTGTCATCGGGGTTGTGCATGATTAAATACTTTGTGTGATGAAGATAGAGCAACAGCCAGACTATATGATTTTGTAGGGATAACTTTCTTTAGCCATGTTATTTTGAGAAGACATGATTGCTTTGATTAGCGTACTTGAAGTATTACTATTTCTTATGTCAATATGAACTTTTATTTTGAATCATTTGGATCTGAACATTCATGCCACAATAAAGAAAATTACATTGAGAATTATGCTAGGTAGAATTCCACATCAAAAATTCAGTTTTTATCATTTACCTACTCGAGGATGAGCAGGAATTAAGCTTGGGGATGCTTGATACGTCTCCAATATATCTATAATTTTTTATTGTTCCATGCTATTATATTACCCGTTCTGGATGTTTATGGGCTTTACTTTACACTTTTATATCATTTTTGGGACTAACCTACTAACCGGAGGCCCAACCCGAATTGCTATTTTTTTTGCCTATTTCAGTGTTTCGAAGAAAAGGAATATCAAACGGAGTCCAAATGGAATGAAACCTTCGGGAGCGATCTTTTTGGAACAAACGTGATCCAGAGGACTTGGAGTGGAAGTCAAGAAACAAACGAGGTGGCCACGAGGGTACCTAACGTGCCCCCTACAGGTGGGCGCGCCCCCCACCCTCGTGGGCCCCTCGGGTGTCCACCGACCTACTTCTTCCTCCTATATATACCCATGTACCCCAAAAACATCAGAAGCAGCCACGAAAACCTAATTCCACCACCGTAACCTTCTGTATCCGTGAGATCCCATCTTGGAGCATTCGCCGGCGCTCCGCCGGAGGGGGAATCGATCATGGAGGACCTCTACTTCATCTCCAATGCCTCTTCGATGAGTTGTGAGTAGTTTACCACAGACCTTCGGGTCCATAGTTATTAGTTAGATGGCTTCTTCTCTCTCTTTGAATCTCAATACAAAGTTCTCCTCGATCTTCTTGGAGATCTATTCGATGTAACTCTTTTTGCGGTGTGTTTATCAAGATCCGATGAATTGTGGGTCTATGATCAAGTTTATCTATGAGAAATATTTGAATCTCCTCTGAATTCTTTTATGTGTGATTAAGTTATCTTTGCAAGTCTCTTCAAATTATCAGTTTGGTTTGGCCTACTAGATTGATCTTTCTTGCAATGGGAGAAGTGCTTAGCTTTGGGTTCAATCTTACGTTGTCCTTTCCCAGTGACAGTAGGGACAGCAAGGCACGTATTGTATTGTTGCCATCGAGGATAAAAAGATGGGGTTTATATCATATTGCATGAGTTTATCCCTCTACATCGTGTCATCTTTCTTAATCTGTTACTCTGTTCTTCATGAACTTAATACTCTAGATGCATGCTGGATAGCGGTCGATGTGTGGAGTAATAGTAGTAGATGCTGGCAGGAGTCGGTCTACTTGTCACGGACGTGATGCCTATATACATGATCATGCCTAGATAATCTCATAACTATGTGCTTTTCTATCAATTGCTCGACAGTAATTTGTTCACCCACCGTAATACTTATGCTATCTTGAGAGAAGCCACTAGTGAAACCTATGGCCCCGGGGTCTATCTTTTATCATATATGCTTTCAGTCTACTTTTATTTGCATCTTTACTTTTCCAATCTATATCATAAAATACCAAAAATATATTTATCTTATCATATTATCTCTATCAGATCTCACTTTCGCAAGTGGCCTCGAAGGGATTGACAACCCCTTTATTGCGTTGGTTGCGAGTTCTTATTTGTTTGTGTAGGTGTGTGGGACTTCTGAGGAGCCTCCTACTGGATTGATACCTTGGTTCTCAAAAACTGGGGGAAATACTTACGCTACTGTGCTGCATCACCCTTTCCTCTTCAAGGAAAACCAACGCAAGCTCAAGGCGTAGCACGGCCCACCCTGGGATTTTGGGCTATCCCAGGCCCCAATTCCCCTCTGTTCTGTTGCGTGCTTACGATCTCTACTCGCCCCCAGCCGCCTGCCTCGCCGGTGACTTGCCGTCCCTGAATGGCATGACTCTAGGAGGAGACCCCGGACTAACAGGAGGTCAGGAGCTGCTCGCCCAACAGTGTCACCGCTGCCTAGGCGCGCCACCATGCCTACCTTCCCAGTCCATTCAGGGCTCAGGTGTGCAACACCCACTAAGCCAACCTGATTTATCCTGAGATACGTCCTCAACACTCAGCAGCCACTCCTCATCACCCATTTTCTAATTGATTCATTACTCATTAGGCAGGACTGTCATTAGGGTTTGTTGTGTGCTCAGTGCTACCTACACTTAATAGTTCAGATGTATTTCGGTAATCTTTAGTACCTGTAAAGTTCACAGGGTTTTCAAAATTCCGGCCCTAGGAACAGACACTAGTCATTTTGGATTGTTGGTCGTAGTGACATTGACCCAAATTACTACTGCAAGCCAGGTTTGTTGACAATTTTACTTGTCTTTCTTACTCATTCAATATAATATCCAATTATTCACGTTGATTAGTTGCAAACAATAAGTGCTAGACAAACTTCTTGATTCAGATTTTGGACGGTCTCTTACTGCAGTTACAATTCTGCATACTTGTCCTAGTAAGCTCACAAGTAAATGATTGATTCACTACATCTATGCTTGCCTTGTCATATTTGTTTTCAATATTCTTTTAGGGTGGACCACCTTGTTTCTAAATACTGGAACCGTAGACATGAGTGAATAGTATTTCTCTATGTGATCTCTTCCATCATGTGTGGGCAAAGAAGACTGCATTGTATAGAAAGAAAGTGTCATTTCCAGCTTTTACATAGGCTTCGATCTTTTACATGGAATACAATCTTCCTACTTGCTTTGTGTCGCACTACCAACACTCCACCCTTGAAGCTAAACATTATGCCACTCATAATTCCTTAGTTTATTTGTTCAAATACGAATTTCATATGATTCTAATGTTCCTACTTCAGTTTTGAAATGTGTGTCTGCCTGTTATAGAGACATAAGGGGTTTGTATTTATGTGTGTGGTCTGGTCAGCACGATTGGGGGGTGAACTTTGCATATGCAGGGGTTTATAGGGAGACACTCTTCGAGTTGAATCCGCAATGCATTCCATAGATAATCTGACTACTTTTTATGTTTTCATGAATCTCAGATTCTGAACAGCATCATAATGATTATGAGCTTGCGCGCACGAAAAGAATAAAGCAAAACAATGCCATGGTTGTCAAACTTGGCATTAAGGGACTGAAATCAAGTCTAGATGCAATGCAATGCAAACGCTCTCCACCTATAGATTCATGCTCAGAATATGATCCTAATAGTGATTCTGAGCTAGAGGGAGGCCTAAGTCAATGTAGCTCCCTAGTGGAGGAGTCAGAGGAAGATGCCCTATCTTATTCACCCATCAAGGTGCTTTCTCTAACTTTCCAAGGTTATATTGGTCTCACATATCTTGCAACTGATGCTTTGCATTGCTTCTACTTTGTTGAACTGACATTAGCTTAGTTTACACATTGTGTATGTGAATACACCCTGCCTATCCATTTTCAGTACATATTTCATCTGTCATCATACCATATTTATCCATTCAAATGTTGTTCTTGTGTATCAGACATTCAAAAGGAAGAGCGCGATTGCTGATCGTGGAGGAGCACAAGCAAAGTATTTGGAAAAGGTAGTGGCACCTGATAAATCAAATAGCCCATTAGGTGTAGTTGCATATCACCTGACCCACAAAACACCCCAACTCTAGCAGACTCTAGCCCTACTACACTGGTCATTTCTGATGCCCCAACTCAGCAGACCCCAACTGCAGCAAACAGTATGATTGTGCCAGTTGACATAGCACCAGCTCTATGACGCAAAACCCCCATTCCAGCAAAGAGTACACCAAATCCAGTTGCCAAATCCCTTTTCGAACCAGAGAGAGACCCAATTGCAGCAAATAGGACCCCTGTTCCATTTCTTCCCAGTTTAGAAGACGAAGCTTATATTGTTGTCAGGAACTTTGTGCGCAGCTTTCCTTCATGGAAAGATTATACCATAGACACGGAACAATTTCCAGTCTTCCACCGCAACTACGCGTAAGTAATGTACTAATGTTATTCATGGTCATTACTTCATATGTTTCTACTGACAGAAGACACAAGATTTCATTCTTTTAAATAGGGGAGGACCAAACTGGATTGTGAAGACGAGCAAGGGTTGGTTGCACTTTTCAAGCACTCGTTGATGAAGTATCGTTCCTACCTGAGGCAAGCGCACTGCGATGGCAAGCCTCTAAATGAAATTTCTGTAAACTCTCCAGTGCTACATTTATCCGACGGTGACTGGAATAATCTTGTTACACATTGGTCTCAGCTGCAGCGTAAGGTACTGTCTATGATATCACATCACAATTTGAACTACATTTCTGCATTTTCCTTAAAGTCTCACTTGTACAAAAATTGTTAGCAAAAGAACATTCATTCTCAAGGGACCACTGAATCTCACAACTATACTGCACACTGCATTGCTCTTGTGAGTACCTCTTGCCCTATATGACCATAATTACTTTCATAGTTGTTTGATTATGTAGCATCACTGCACATGTTAGCCTCGTTATCGTCCATTTGGTGGACATTATAAGGTCCTTATGGACTCTTACATAAATTTAGAATCAACCCAATGCTTTTGAATAGGTTTAGCTCTGCAGTCCTCTTGTAAGAACTGAATGTCGTCTATCACTGTACTTACATTAACAGCTACTCCCTCCGACCCATAATATAAGAACGTTTTGTACAGTACACCAGTGTTCAAAACACTCTTGTATTATGGGAAGATGGATTGGTTCATTGTGTAGCATTCTGCATCTTATCTCCCTCGCCCACCATTTACTAAAAAAGATCATATCTATATTTAATCTTACCAAAAAGTAGAATACACAGACAATGCCAGTGCAGAAGTGTAGCCCATTGCTCTTGTCAGTACATTTTTTCCTGTAACGCTTGTACTTCCAGGGATTGGTAGTTGATTATGTAGCATCAATCTGCATCTTATCTTCATTATCCTCTATCCCTTCCAATATTATCATATCTATAATTACTCTCTACAAAATGTAGAGTACATGCAATGCTTATGAAGAAGATTCGGTGCTGAAATTCTTGAGTTATCCTTCCCTTGACATGGAGAAGGGCATTATAAAGCCGGTGTTAACTGTTAATGTAAGTTAGTCCTTCTAAAGCCTTTATCCTCAACTGTTGTTTAATTTACTCATACTCCCTAACGTTTACTGTTGTTTAGTTTGCTGTTTCTACCAAAATGCATGTTCGCAAGAACCGTAAGTTCTAAGTTTTACATGTAAAACCAAATTCCTTATTCATACCATGCACATTACTCAATACTCCCTATATGTATGCTTGTTTTTGTGGATCTATAATCTAGTGTGTGGTGAAGCAGCCCACGTTTGCACCTTGTCATCTCCTGTTTTATCTTACTGATGTGGCTGATGATATGAACAACATGCCATGCACGCTAACCAAAATAGATACAATGATTTTCTTTGCCCTTCATTTATGCTTGTTATGTTGACATGGTAACCCAGTAGTGTGGTGAGGCTCCCCGCATTATGAACAATGCCAAATTATGCTATTGATATTTTGAACTTACTCTTTATTTTCTAATTTGAAATTGGATGGAATTGACAGCATAGTTATCATGTTTCTTTATACACGTGCAAAATCTATCATCTCTCTACTTTGTTTAAGGGTGATATGCCTGATGGCATGCACAAGTCTGCTGAAGGCTGTGAGACAAACCCAACATATATTGCAACAAAGAAGGCAAAACATCTTGAAGATAGCGAGACAACCCCAAAGTCTTGTCTTGATGCAGTGTTCAAGTTACTTGAGACTAGCAGTCAGACAAGCTCATAGAATTCATTGTCTGAATCAGTTCGACTTCTTCAGTCCCAAGTTCTAGCAGAAAGGCATTCTGCAACTCAACTTCGACTTGAAGTCCTATCTCTAAGAAAGATTGCAGAGAACACCAATGAGAACCTCATCGCTAAATAGCTACACCTGGAAGCTATGACCGACATGCTAGGCCGGTCTCAAAGCCTTGCTCAGCAGCTTGCGCAGCAGTTCCCGCGCAAGGCTAACCTTTCTTGAACTGTCTTGGAAGTGGTCTCGGTTCAGTATTATTTTGTTACGCTGCAATGGTGCCCAGTTTTTGTAATCTGCTTCTTCGTTATGCTTTATGATCACTGGTGGCGGACTTCGATGCCTAGTGGATGTAATATACCACAAATCCTTTATTGTATAGTATAGGTTAATTCTTAGTTACTATGTCGTAATTTCTTTATTGTATAGAGTAGGTTTGTTCTTAATTCCTACTGGTTACTGCCATCATTCGCTATCTGAAAAAAAATCAGATGTAGTCGACCGGGCCGAAACATTCGCCTCTAACGGGCCTGGTTTTTAGCGGGCCACAATTGGGCCGGCCTGCATCTTTCTTGGGCCCGAATGATTGGGGCCTTCACACTTTGCGCCAGGCCCACAACTTACACCGGCCTATATTTTAGTTGGGCCTTTTGTGGACCCAGCGCTTAGTTTGGCCCAGGTAGCGTTGGACCATTAACAGGCTGAATATTGTACTGGCCTGTTACGGCCTAGATGAAACCATGGGCCTTTAGCAGGCCAAAATGCATGTTGGGCCTCAATTTTCACTAGTCATCGACGGGCCTTCAGCAGGCTGAAATGTAGACTGGGCCTTTTGGGGGCCAGTTATATCACGAGCCATTACCAGGCCGAAATATATCTCGGGCCTTAGTTGGCCCACTGATATCATGGGCCTTTAAGAGGTCGGAAGCTTAGTACATGCATCAACGGCCCGAATTATGCAACAGGCCTTTAACAGGCCCAAAGTCATATTGGGCTTAACTGTTGCCACCTTTATCACGGGCCATTAGTGGGCTCGATGTCCCGTCGGACCATATATGGCCCATGGGTAGCACGGGCCATTCCCAGGCCAAAAGTCACTCCGGGCTGAAATGGGCCCATGTCTACATCGGGCCTCTAACAGGCCGAAAGTCATTGGGCTGTAATTGGGCACAAATATTCGGTGAACAATTAACGGGCCAGATTTGGCTTCGGGCCATAAATGGGCCCAAATATTCGGTAAACAATTAACGGGCCAGATCTGGCTTCGGGCCGTAAATGGGCCTTTATTAAGCAGGCCGTTATTGGGCTGGCCCACTAGTACCTGAGTAAGTACTACGGGCCTTTGACTAGGTCGGGCTTTTTAACCTATATGGGCCTTTGTTGGGCCCAGCCACGTGTTGACGTATTATAGGCATGGCTCTTCCAATGGACAGGCGACATCTGGTCGACTGACGAGCTGATAGGTGTTCCCTCCGGCCAATCAGAATTTTACACGTGGAAATTTCCCATTGGTCCCGGCTGTTAACGGGTTATCGGATCCAAAACCGGACCCGATAGCTTAACGGCATTCCATTACGGTGGATGCCACGTGTCGGTCACCCTTGACGAAAGCACTTCTGTGACGTGCGATCTATCGTCATGGAAGTGGACACTTCCGTGTCATGGATGTACATGCATGACAGAAAATGTGACCTACTGTGACAAACACGTATCATCACGGAAGTGTATTTTTTTGTAGTGATGTGATGCTCCTACAGCATCTAGTGAGAAACAAATCTTCAATGTAGAATTGAGCTTAATGATCAAGAACTTCAACAAGTTCTACAAGAATAGAAGTAAAGAGAGAAGCTCCAAGTCAAGGTCCTACAATGACAAAAGATCTTCTAGTCGTGATTGCAATTGCTACAATTGTGGAAGACTCGGACACTACTCCAATGAGTGTACGACTCCCTACAAGAAAAGAGAAGCTTCACCTAAGAGGAGAAGTAAAAGAGATGAATCACCACCAAGAGAGAGAAGGAGTAGAGATGATCGTTACGAATGAAGACCCTCTCATAGAAGCAAGGATTCGGAAAGAAAGGACAAGTCATCAAAGAGCTACACAAGATGAAGACATCAAGCTCATGTTGGTGAATGGGTATCCGGTTTTGATTTCGACAACTACTCCGAGAGAAGTTATCACTCCGACTTCGAATATACTCAAGATGAAGGTGTTGCCGGTCTTGCACTTGTGTTAGCCAACTCCTATGACATATTTGACTCACCGAATGAAGGAATTGGAAGATGCTTCATGTCTAAAGTCCCTAAGGTATCACACCCTGAGTATGTTGATTTCAATAGTGATGAAGATGATTTGCTAGGTGATGATGATTTACTTGTTGACAACACTAGTGATGAAAACTATGGTGAAATTGCTATTAATCCTGCAAATCAAAATGAAACGAATGAAAATGATAAGACGGAGATTGAGCATCTAACTAAAGAGTTAAACACTCTTAAGTTAGCTCATGAAACAAATCTAGATGATCATAGAGAGCTCCTAAGAACTCATGAGAAGCTATGCTTCGAGAAGCTAAATTTAGAGCAAGAGCATGGGTTCCTAAAAGCAATCAATGATGATCTTCGAAAGAAGATCTCTTCTTACATTGCCAAGCGTTTACTCTTGTCTACTTATATGCCACAAGTAAAATCTAGCAACAAGAGCAAGAAAGATTCTTATTCTAGTAGTAAAAATAACAATGTTAAATCCAATATTGTTGCTTCTAGTAGTTCTCTTGATTCCACTCATGACTCTCTTAGCCAGGTTACACTTGAGCAATAAAATAGCTTATTCAAGGGAATTATAGAGAAAGATGTTTACAAGAGCCTTGCCAAAATTAAGCAATTTGAGGAAATTGTACACAAGCAAGGAAGGCACCGGAAGAATCAAGGTGTTGGTTTTGAACAAAAGTTCAATGCCAATGGAGTTGATTGGGAAGAAGATCAATACCCCAAGACGAAGTTTGTTCCTCCAAAAGGGAAGTATGACCCCACTTCTTTCAAAGGAACACAAGCTCAAGATGATCTTCCGCCACAAGATCACAAGCTAAAAGGCAAGGACAAGCTTCAAGAGGAGATTGATTCATTTCAAGAAGCTCCTAAGGCCATGGTCAAGTGGTTCCCAGGACTACATCAAAGGCAAGGACAAGCTTCAAGAGGAGATTGATTCATTTGAAGAAGCTCCTAAGGCCATGGTCAAGTGGGTTCCAAAGACTACATCATGTTCTACTTCATCAAGTACGACTATAACTCCAAGGATTCCCATCAAGTTGATGTGGATCCCAAATAAGAAGAACTAGAGAGTTCTTGAGGGTGACTCCGCCAACATACTTCACTCATATTCATTTTGGCAAGGGCAAGTGCAATCAATTTCCATATCGTGCACTAGTTCAAGGAGTCACAAACCCTCTTGTTGGTAAGACAAGGGACAAGGTAACCTAATGCTTTCATGGACATCATCATATGTGTGTTTCACTCTATGTCTATGGACATCCTTGTATGTTCCTTGTGGGACTAACCCACGTAGGTATTGAAAGTGCAACTCACTCCAATGGATTGCTCCAAATGATCTACATCAACATTGAGCATCCACATCTTCAACATCTACATGAAGTCATCATCGACAAAACCCAAGGTTAGTTCATCCCTCTAAGGGGGGGTATCACATCTAGGGGGAGCTTTGCTCTAAGAAAATTGAGCTAAAGCAACTCTAATGATGTGAACACAACAATGCTTTATGAAAAAGTGGTAACCCACTTGTGCTTAAACGATGAGTATGACCTATGATAAAATGTTATCATTTGACTCCTAAGTCAATATACTCATATATAGATGACCTAGTCATCGCCAATTGCTTTCTAGATGCTAGAGTGTATGTGCATGCTTTGTCACATGTTTTACTTGCTATCTTATTGTGTGAGCATGTTGATTGCATCATTTTCCCCATTCGAGGACACCCATTTGTATATTTTGTTTGTTTGGTTTTTCCTTTTTCCAAATGGATGGACAGGAATGCCTAAGTACTCCCTCTAGCTATCTATGCTTTTTCTCGTCTCAAACTCTATTCATGCTACATCACAAAGTTTGAACAAGTTGAATTCGGACCCTCCGGGTGAGGAGCACTCGGAGCCACCAATCCGTCAAGGGCTTAACTTTCAAAACCTCTTAATGCCTTTTGGTCAGACCAACTCACTCCTACCCGGTCTCACCGAAATCATTAAGTTGATCTAAGTTTTTATCTCGGTGCAACCGATTAGAACAATTCAATCACACCAAGTTGCAGCAACTGCTAGCAGTTTTGCATCTCGGTGTCACCGAGTCGTTCCACTCGGTCACATTGACAGTGTGTGGGTATGTATACCGTAGGTTGACATTTTGGGAACTCCTTCAAGCCACTCGATCGTGCCTCCCAGCACTGCCACCCCTGGTCTTCGAATCGTCGCCGTCGTCGCCAGTGACCTTCTCCCGCTGGTCTCCGCCGCCGTCAATGGAATCCTCACCGCCGTTGACGCCATAGCAAGTCCGTCGCCAAGTTAGGGTATGGATTTGACCCTTTGTGCTTTCCATTACTCCGATTCTTACACAAAGTATAATGCCTATGTTCTTCCCATGTATGAGATCAATCTATCCACCATACAATTCCTTAGAATGATTTGATGCAAAAACTTAGGGTTAGGTTTCCGCCGAACCCATCTCGGACTGACCGATCTGAGGATCTCGGTCACACCGATTGGCCATGGCCATTGCACAAGCACAAATATGTCTGACCGAAGTGTATTGACCGGTGCGACCGAAATCACTTTCTTTGTGAAACCCTAGCATCTTAGAGTCACTGAACTGCATTTTGGTCTAGACGAAACTGCATGTTTAGACTCTGATTAGTGCTTCTGTGTCACCGAGTTTGTCAAATCGATAGCTCTGAAATGCTTTCTGCAGAAAACTAAAGTTAAGTTTCTGAATCATTTTTTGCAAAAATAAGATGTACTTTTTGATGCTCATCTACTCTATCTACACCCAACTATTCACAGGGTCAGTTTCACTAATGTTAGAGGGCAGTGATAGTCAGAACAAGTGAAGAGCAGCTCAACCTCAGTGAGGGCACTAGTCCCTCTAGCAGTTATGATGATGGAAGCAGAAGCACTCCTAGAAACTTGCCTAAGGTAGCTAGTAGGCAAGGGAAGAAGAGAACATCTGAATCTGAGGATGAAGATTTTTTAATTGGGGAGGAGGTGACCTCCAAGGAGAAGGTGCTCAAGAAAGAGTATGTTGTTGTTGCCACCAAGCCTGGTTCTTAGAAGCAGAAAGCTCCTGCCAAAAGAGCTTCAATGTCAAAAGCCAGAGGCTCAACTCAAGAAACGGTTGCTGCACCAAGTGGTGCAACAGAGAAGAAAGAGAGGAAAATAGGAAGACGGTGCAAACTGGTAGATCCAATGGCTGAGTTTGAGAAGCATTCTTTTGATGAAGAAGAAGAGGAGGAGGAAGAGCCTATTGCACCTCCTCCAAACACTCATAAGCTTATGGAGGATGCCATAAGGACTGGGGCTACTCCATCTAAGCCCAAGTCCGCCCCCAAGCCTTTAGCTCAAGCTCAAGCTTCCAAGCCATCTTCACCTAAAAGATCAACAAGGAATATTTCTGCTGGTGAAAAGAACAAGCCCCCAGTGCCTGAAGCTCAAGAAGAAGAAGAGCCACAAGTGCTCAGAAAGCTCAAGCCCAAGAACCCAGATCATAGTGATGATCATCCTGTGGTAGAGAACATGAAAGTGATAAAGGATGCTGGTCTGAGACTATGGAGACAAACAGATCCCTATGCCATTAGGAGAATAATTGATATGGAATATCGCTTTCACACCAAGGAACAACAGGATTTCTATGAGACTATCCTATTGGACAAGAAACCCATTGTTTGTGATATGAAATGGGTTGACTGGAAATACAGTGATGACAATGAAGATTACTTCCAAGGTGTGCATCGGAGCTTCACATTGAATGGTGTTGACAAGTTTGTTGGTCAAAAGTTAACAAAGTGAAATGATGAGATGATAATGCAATTCTACTTCACTGCTCACTTATACCCTAATGGAAAGATAGTTTGGGTGACTAAAGGAACAAGATATCAATCTACTATCTCAGAATGGGCCAAGCTAATCAATGCCCCAGAGGAAGAGGAGAATGACATTGATGTATATGCTAAGCCTAGAAAGCATCACAACTCCATGCTAACATGTACAAGCCAATTCCTGACAAAGACTTGGAGTCTCCCAAGCTTGGATCTATCTACTATTTGCTCTCCGGCTTGACCACAATGAACACTATATTGATGCACACTCTTTTGCCCAAGTCAGGAGATCATAGAATGATCTGTGGTCACTCCATCAACCTGCTTCGCTTATTTGATGTGCCACAGAAGTTCAAAGTGATGAGTTTGATTGTAGAAAATGTGAAGAGAACAGCTGCAGATCAGAAGAGATCTTGTGGATATGCCCCTCACGTTTAGACTTTGATCAATTCCAAGATGGGAACCGTGACATATCTACTAGACAAAGAGCATCTTCCCCTGAGGCCAGATTTTGAGGACAATGAGGTTTTCATGGATGCATCCCATCCTACTTGTGCAGAAGCCCAGGAGAAGATAGAGAAGGCAAAGGCTGCAAAAACAACAAAGGCAACAAGTGCTCTAGATGCTTCAGTTGCTAATCTCAAGACCAAGAAAGATCAACTCAGTTATCTGCTTGAGGCCACCATGAGAATTGAGAAGGGCTTGGCTACCCTGACTCAAAATTAGGAAAGTCTCGAGAGGATCATTGAGACAAAATTCCATGACCTAGATGTGAAGGTCACCGAGATACAGACAATTATGGAGAAGCTCCAAGAGGATGTTGAGGATAGGGATGAGAGACCCACGATAGACACATTCCAAAGAGTGCCAAGAGCACAAAGGTCATTAGTTGTGCTAGTTGTCAAATACTCCAGGACTACCACTTCAGCACCTGCAGCAACTACCACGATTGTACCTCCAGTGTCAACCCCTCTAGCTCGATAGACTTCTGCCGAAGCATTTGCAAATACCCTCCTCTCCACGCCATCTACGCACACCAGAGCGACCAGCCAAAAGACCCCTTCAGGAGCTCCCGGAGATCGTGCCTAGAGTGTCATCTAGAACTATATGTTTTCAAAGTTTTTTGTAACTTGTTGCCAAAGGGGGAGAAAGTGTATAGATCATAGGCTGAGAGAGAGAGAGAGTCTTGTTTTTTTGGTTTCATTTGCCTCTCTTGCTACTTTGATCGTTTGGTTGTTTGATTCCTATGCTACAATTTTTTTTATGCTCGTGAGATACTTATGTGATCATGTGTTTGATCATATGATGCTTAATGTGTGCTTACTTATCTATATCCATGATTATTTGTGTATGATCAATCACTTGTATCTTTGGTGATGAGTGCATGTTATTTAACTCTTAACATTTTGAGCGCTCCACCAAGATGTATGTGACATGGAAGAGTGACCCATGATCCTAATCGATTGTGCATTTGCATTCAAAAGCAAATTTTAAATAATGCACAAATTTAGGGGGAGCTCTTGCTTATCACATACTTCTCAAAGCGACGATGTATTTCGTTCATATTATGATTTGTCGAAGCTTTGATCTATATGTTGGCATCAATTACCAAAAAGGGGGAGATTGAAAGTGCAACTAATCTCCAGGTGGTTTTGGTAATTCATAACAACATATAGCTCATTGAACTAATATCCATTCAAGTTAAATATTTTAGAAAGTTCAATGATTGGCATGGCATGGACGAGAGATGTGGACCCCTCAAAATGCTAAGGACAAAGATTGGCAAAACCTCAAGACTCTTAATTTATATTTTAGTGATCCAAGATCACATTGAGTCCATAGGAAAACCGATAATATTAGAAGGGGATGAGGTTTTGCTTAATGGTCTACTTGCTCAAAGTGCATAGTGATATTGCTCCAAAACCCTCAGCCACTTTCTCATTTCCACATATGTCCAAAACTCAAAGTCAACACTATTGCAGGATGCTGCTAATGCGACACTACAATCAGAGACCCTTCGAGAAACTGTGTGTGATGCAATAATCGCAAACGGTGGTGTAAGAGAACTGTCAAAAATTTGCAAAACATTTGCGATGACGGATGCATCAAACAAGGTTCAGATTTTAGTTGCTTGTGCGGTGCAGGGCATATGGTTCAGTTCAGATAACTGTTTGTGATGAGGAGTAACAAAATAAATGGGCATCCAGATGAAGGTGTGTGTGATACACAGCATACGGTTCACTAGGATGAACTGTTTGTGATTAGGCAACACAAAAGAAACGGCCTGCCAGATCAAGGCGTGCAATATACAGCATGCAGTTCACTCGGATGAACTATTTGTGTTGAGGCAAGAGAACATAAACTGTTCAATATAACAAGATGTGTGTGATACGCGGCAAACAGGTCTGTAATCAGAAATGTGTGCGAAGACCGATAATAACACAAACGGTTGTTGCTAATATAACGTGTGTGTTGTGCGATGGGATTGCATACAGAACAATAACATATATATATTACATGCATGATTAACCAAATTAAACATCCAATTACATAGGTGGCTACTACAACCATGGCATTTGCACACACCAAAGTAAACTATTACATGCATAATTTCATAGGTGGCTACTACACACATGACACTTCCACACACCAATAAAGTAAACTATATATTACATATGCATGATTAACTAGCATAAATGATCATATGATCATCATCTACTTCCTGTGATGCTTGCTCTGCTTGTGGCTCGATCCGGGCTCGTCGATTTGGGTAACAAGGAACTTCCTCATGTCAACGATCCACCTGTGCATCTCGTAGCATGTGTACACGCTCTTGGCCGCGAACCTGAGGTGAGGTTCATCTAGTCGCCGCATCCAGGCCCTGTGCCAGGATAGGGATTTGTTCTTTGGGCATCCTGCTTCATCTTTTCATAGTAGGGGTCGATGAAGGCCGAGGCGAGTTCGACCAGGGAGTCCTTCTTCGTGTTGCCCCAGACCCTGTAGTGGTTATGGATTTCGACAAGGTTCTGGCAGGCCAAGCCCATATCGTCGGTAGTTTCCACCGTGGAGAACTTGTAGTCGGTGCTGTTGACAAACCTGTTGAAACGATCGCAAGGCTCTTTGGCCATGCAGTAGTGGTAGATGATGAGATGATGGCGCACGCACAACTGGGCGACGCCAACCTTCTGATCTATGTCGGGATGACCGGCGGTGTACTGGAGGTCGATGTCGACCACCTTTTACTTGTCTCCAGCAAGCAACTTCTCAATGGTGCTGATGTAGTCGTCCACCATGGCTGGGTCGATGGTGTACACCACTGAGAGATTTGTCTCCCTCGCATGGGTCTCCACTTTATGCTCGCCGAACTCCGTTGGAGCGCCGCTAGACATCCCCTCTCTATGTGTCGTCGTGGGTGTGCTTGTTGTGTTGTGGGGCACGATCGAAAGGTTGAAGAGACTAAGGTTATAATGGCCGCCGGAATTAAGGGGGAGGCCGGACGACACGTCCTGATGGCAGTTGTAATTCGCAGCGCGTAACTCCATCGTGCCGCGCGGATGTGGAGTTGATCATCAACACACCATTTATTACCTTTTGGAGAGTGGTGTCTCCTAGATTGGTTAGGTATCGCTTGGGAGCCTCCGACAAGATTGTGGAGTTAAACCAATAAGTTTGTAAGGGCAAGGAGATTGCCTACTTCATGAAGATCTACCTGAGTGAGGCAAGTCCTTCGTGGGCGATGGCCATGGTGGGATAGACAAGGTTGCTTCTTCGTGGACCCTTCATGGGTGGAGCCTGTTGGGGAACGTAGTAATTTCAAAAAAATTCCTACGCACACGCAAGATCATGGTGATGCATAGCAACGAGTGGGGAGAGTGTGTCCACGTACCCTCGTAGACCGAAAGCGGAAGCGTTAGAACAACGCGGTTGATGTAGTCGTACGTCTTCACGGCCCGACCGATCAAGCACCGAAACTACGGCACCTCCGAGTTCTAGCACACGTTCAGCTCGATGACGTCCCTCGAACTCCGATCCAGCCGAGTGTCGAGGGAGAGTTCCGTCAGCATGATGGTGTGGTGATGATCTTGATGTTCTACCATTGCAGGGCTTCGCCTAAGCACCGCTACAATATTATCGAGGAGGACTATGGTGGAGGGGGGTACCGCACACGGCTAAGAGATCAATGATCAATTGTTGTGTCTAGAGGTGCCCCCTGCCCCCGTATATAAAGGAGCAAGGGGGAGGGGGTCGGCCGGCCAGGAGGGGCGCGCCAGGAGGAGTCCTACTCCCACCGGGAGTAGGACTCCCCCCTTCCTTGTTGGAGTAGGAGAGCAGGGGGAGGAGAGAGGGGGGAAGGAAAAAAGGGGGGCGCCGCCCCCCTCCTTGTCCAATTCAGACTTGGGGGGGAGGGGCGCGCGGCTACCCCTTGGCTGCCTCTCCTCTTCCACCACTCGGGCCCATGAGGCCCATTAACCTCCGGGGGGGTTCCAATAACCCCCCGGTACTCCGGTATATATCTGATAACCTCCGAAACCATTCTGGTATCCGAATATAGTCGTCCAATATATCAATCTTTATGTCTCAACCATTTTGAGACTCCTCGTCATGTCCTTAATCACATTCGGGACTCCGAACAAACTTCAGTACATGAAAACTCATAAACTCATAATATAATTGTCATCGAAACCTTAAGCATGCGGACACTACGGGTTCGAGAACTATGTAGACATGACCGGGAACCGTTTCCAGTCAATAACCAATAGCGGAACCTGAATGCTCATATTGGCTCCTACATATTCTATGAAGATCTTTATTGGTCAAACCGCATAACACATACATTGTTCCCTTTGTCATCGGTATGTTACTTGCCCGAGATTTGATCGTCGGTATCTCAATACCTAGTTCAATCTCGTTACCGGCAAGTCTCTTTACTCGTTTCGTAATGCATCATTCCATAACTAACTCATTAGCTACATTGCTTGCAAGTCTTATAGTGATGTGCATTACCGAGAGGGCCCAGAGATACCTCTCCGATAATCGGAGTGACAAGTCCTATTCCCGAAATACGCCAACCCAACATGTACCTTCGGAGACACCTGTAGAGCTCCTTTATAATCACCCAGTTACGTTGTGACGTTTGGTAGCACACAAAGTGTTCCTCCGGTAAACGGGAGTTGCATAATCTCATAGTTGTAGGAACATGTATAAGTCATGAAGAAAGCAATAGCAACATACTAAACGATCAAGTGCTAAGCTAACGGAATGGGTCAAGTCAATCACATCATTCTCCTAATGATGTGATCCCGTTCATCAAATGACAACTCATGTCTATGGTTAGGAAACATAACCATCTTTGATTAATGAGCTAGTCAAGTAGAGGCATACTAGTGACTTTAAGTTTGTCTATGTATTCACACATGTATCATGTTTTCGATTAATACAATTATAGCATGAATAATAAACATTTATCATGATATGAGGAAATAAATAATAAGTTTATTATTGCCTCTAGGGCATATTTCCTTCAGTCTCCCACTTGCACTAGAGTCAATAATCTAGATTACACAGTAATGATTCTAACACCCATGGAGTCTTGGTGTTGATCATGTTTTTCTCGTGGAAGAGGCTTAGTCAACGGGTCTGCAACATTCAGATTCGTATGTATCTTGCAAATCTCTATGTCTCCCACCTGGACTTGGTCCCGGATGGAATTGAAGCGTCTCTTGATGTTCTTGGTCCTCTTGTGAAATCTGGATTCCTTTGCCAAGGCAATTGCACCAGTACTGTCACAGAAGATCTTCATTGGTCCCGATGCACTAGGTATGACACCTAGATCGGAAATGAACTCCTTCATCCAGACTCCTTCATTTGCTGCTTCCGAAGCAGCTATGTACTTTGCTTCGCATGTAGATCCCGCCACGACGCTTTGTTTAGAACTGCACCAACTAACAGCTCCACCGTTCAATATAAACACGTATCCGGTTTGCGATTTAGAATCGTCTGGATCAGTGTCAAAGCTTGCATCGACGTAACCATTTACGACTAGCTCTTTGTCACCTTCATAAATGATAAACATATCCTTAGTCCTTTTCAGGTATTTTAGGATGTTCTTGACCGTTGTCCAGTGATCCACTCCTGGATTACTTTGGTACCTTCCTGCCAAACTTATTGCTAAGCATACATCAGGTCTGGTACACAGCATTGTATACATGATAGATCCTATGGCTGAAGCATAGGGAACATCTTTCATTTTCTCTCTATCTTCTGATGTGGTCGGGCATTGGGTTTGACTCAACTTCACACCTTGTAATACAGGCAAGAACCCTTTCTTTGCCTGATCCATTTTGAACCTTTTCAAAACTTTATCAAGGTATGTGCTTTGTGAAAGTCCAATTAAGCGTCTTGATCTATCTCTATAGATCTTGATGCCCAATATGTAAGCAGCTTCACCGAGGTCTTTCATTGAAAAACTTTTATTCAAGTATCCCTTTATGCTATCCAGAAATTCTATATCATTTCCAATTAACAATATGTCGTCTACATATAATATCAGAAATTCTACAGAGCTCCCACTCACTTTCTTGTAAATACAGGCTTCTCCAAAAGTCTGTATAAAACCATATGCTTTGATTACACTATCAAAGCGCTTATTCCAACTCCGAGAGGCTTGCACCAGTCCATAAATGGATCGCTGGAGCTTGCACACTTTGTTAGCACCTTTTGGATCGACAAAACCTTCTGGTTGCATCATATACAACTCTTCTTCCAGAAATCCATTCAGGAACGCATTTTTGACATCCATTTGCCATATTTCATAATCATAAAATGCGACAATCGCTAACATGATTCAGACAGACTTAAGCATCACTATGGGTGAGAAAGTCTCATCGTAGTCAAGCCCTTGAACTTGTCGAAAACCTTTTGCAACAAGTCGAGCTTTGTAGACATTTACATTACCACCAGCTTCAGTCATATTCTTGAAAATCCATTTATTCTCGATGGCTTGTCGATCATCGGGCAAGTCAACCAAAGTCCATACTTTGTTCTCATACATGGATCCCATCTCAGATTTCATGGCCTCAAGCCATTTTGCGGAATATGGGCTCATCATCGCTTCCTCATAGTTCGTAGGTTCGTCATGGTCAAGTAACATGACTTCCAGAATAGGATTACCGTACCACTCTGGTGCGGATCTTACTCTAGTTGACCTACGAGGTTCGGTAGTAACTTGATCTAAAGTTTCATGATCAATATCATTAGCTTCCTCACTGATTGGTGTAGTTGTCACAGTAACGGTTTCTTGTGATGAACTACTTTCCAATAAGGGAGCAGGTACAGTTACCTCATCAAGTTCTACTTTCCTCTCACTCACTTCTTTCGAGAGAAACTCCTTCTCTACAAAGGATCCGAATTTAGTAACAAAAATCTTGCCCTCAGATCTGTGATAGAAGGTGTACCCAATAGTCTCTTTTGGGTATCCTATGAAGACACATTTCTCCGATTTGGGTTCGAGCTTATCTAGTTGAAGTTTCTTCACATAAGCATCGCAGCCCCAAACTTTAAGAAACGACAACTTTGGTTTCTTGCCAAACCACAGTTCATAAGGCGTCGTCTCAACGGATTTTGATGGTGCCCTATTTAACGTGAATGCGGCCGTCTCTAAAGCATAACCCCAAAAGATAGCGGTAAATCAGTAAGAGACATCATAGATCGCACCATATCTAGTAAAGTACAATTACGACGTTCGGACACACCATTTCTTTGTCGTGTTCCAGGTGGCGTGAGTTGTGAAACTATTCCGCATTGCTTCAAATGTAAACCAAACTCGTAACTCAAATATTCTCCTCCACGATCAGATCGTAGAAACTTTATTTTCTTGTTACGATGATTTTCCACTTCACTCTGAAATTCTTTGAACTTTTCAAATGTTTCAGACTCGTGTTTCATCAAATATATATACCCATATCTGCTCAAATCATCTGTGAAGGTGATAAAATAACGATACCCGCCGCGAGCCTCAATATTCATTGGACCACACACATCGGTATGTATAATTTCCAATAAATCAGTTGCTCGCTCCATAGTTTCGGAGAACGGCGTTTTACTCATCTTGCCAATGAGGCACGGTTCGCAAGTACCAAGTGATTCATAATCAAGTGATTCCAGAAGTCCATCAATATGGAGTTTCTTCATGCGCTTTACACCAATATGACCCAAACGTCAGTGCCACAAATAAGTTGCACTATCATTATCAACTCTGCATCTTTTGGCTTCAACATTATGAATATGTGTATCACTACTATCAAGATTTAATAAAAATAGACCACTCTTCAAGGGTGCATGACCATAAAAGATATTACTCATATAAATAGAACAACCATTATTCTCTGATTTAAATGAATAACTGTCTCGCATCAAACAAGATCCAGATATAATGTTCATGCTCAACGCTGGCACCAAATAACAATTATTCAGGTCTAAAACTAATCCCGAAGGTAGATGTAGAGGTAGCGTGCCGACTGCGATCACATCGACTTTGGAACCATTTCCCACGCGCATCGTCACCTCGTCCTTAGCCAATCTTTGCTTAATTCGTAGTCCCTTTTTGAGTTGCAAATATTAGCAACAGAACCAGTATCAAATACCCAAGTGCTACTGCGAGCATTAGTAAGGTACACATCAATAACATGTATATCACATATACCTTTGTTCACCTTGCCATCCTTCTTATCCGCCAAATACTTGGGACAATTCCGCTTCCAGTGACCAGTCTGTTTGCAGTAGAAGCACTCAGTCTCAGGCTTAGGTCCACACTTGGGTTTCTTCTCTTGAGCAGCAACTTGTTTGCTGTTTTTCTTGAAGTTCCCCTTCTTCTTCCCTTTACCCTTTTTCTTGAAACTAGTGGTCTTATTGACCATCAACACTTGATGCTCCTTCTTGATTTCTACCTCCGCAGCCTTTAGCATTGCGAAGAGCTCGGGAATAGTCTTGTCCATCCCTTGCATATTATAGTTCATCACGAAGCTCTTGTAGCTTGGTGGCAGTGATTGAAGAATTCTGTCAATGACACTATCATCAGGAAGATTAACTCCCAGTTCACTCAAGTGATTATTATACCCAGACATTTTGAGAATGTGTTCACTGACAAAACTATTCTCCTCCATCTTGCAGCTATAGAACTTATTGGAGACTTCATATCTCTCAATCCGGGCATTTTCTTGAAATATTAACTTCAACTCCTGGAACATCTCATATGCTCCATGACGTTCAAAACGTCGTTGAAGTCCCGGTTCTAAGCCGTAAAGCATGGCACACTTAACTATCGAGTAGTCATCAGCTTTGCTCTGCCAAACATTCACAATGTCTACAGTTGCATCTGCAGCAGGCCTGGCACCCAGCGGTGCTTCCAGGACATAATTCTTCTGTGCAGCAATGAGGATAATCCTCGAGTTAAGGACCCAGTCCGTGTAATTGCTACCATCACCTTTCAACTTTGCTTTCTCAAGGAATGCATTAAAATTCAAAGGAACAACAGCACGAGCCATCTATCTACAACAAACATAGACATGCAAAATACTATCAGGTACTAAGTTCATGACAAATTTAAGTTCAATTAATCATATTACTAAAGAACTCCCACTTAGACAGACAACTCTCTATTCATCTAAGTGATCATGTGATCCAAATCAACTAAACCATGTCCGATCATCATGTGAGATGGAGTAGTTTTCAATGGTGAGCATCACTATGTTGATCATATATACTATATGATTCACGTTCGACCTTTCGGTCTTCGTGTTCCGATGCCATATATGTATATGCTAGGCTCGTCAAGTTTAACCTGAGTATTCCGCGTATGCAACTGTTTTGCACCCGTTGTATTTGAACGTAGAGCCTATCACACCCGATCATCACGTGGTGTCTCAGCACAAAGAACTTTCGCAACGGTGCATACTCAGGGAGAACACTTCTTGATAATTAGTGGGAGATCATCTTAAAATGCTACCGTCAATGAAAGAAAGATAAGATGCATAAAGGATAAACATCACATGCAATCAATATAAGTGATATGATATGGCCATCATCATCTTGTGCTTGTGATCTCCATCTCCGAAGCACCGTCGTGATCACCATCGTCACCGGCGCGACACCTTGATCTCCATCGTAGCATCGTTGTCGTTACGCCATCTATTGCTTCTACGACTATCGCTACCGCTTAGTGATAAAGTAAAGCAATTACAGGGCGTTTGCATTTCATACAATAAAGCGACAACCATATGGCTCCTGCCAGTTGCCAATAACTTCGGTTACAAAACATGATCATCTCATAAAATAAAATATAGCATCATCTCTTGACCATATCACATCACAACATGCCCTGCAAAAACAAGTTAGACGTCCTCTACTTTGTTGTTACAAGTTTTACGTGGCTGCTACGGGCTGAGCAAGAACCGTTATTACCTACGCATCAAAACCACAACAATAGTTCATCAAGTTAGTGTTGTTTTAACCTTCTCAAGGACCGGGCGTAGCCACACTCGGTTCAACTAAAGTTGGAGAAACTGACACCCGCCAGCCACCTGTGTGCAAAGCACGTTGGTAGAACCAGTCTCGCGTAAGCGTATGCGTAATGTCGGTCCGGGCCGCTTCATCCAACAATACCGCCGAACCAAAGTATGACATGATGGTAAGAAGTATGACTTGTATCGCCCACAACTCACTTGTGTTCTACTCGTGCATATAACATCAACGCATAAAACCCGGCTTTGATACCACTGTTGGGGAATGTAGTAATTTCAAAAAAAAATCCTACGCACACGCAAGATCATGGTGATGCATAGCAATGAGCGGGGAGAGTGTGTCCACGTACCCTCGTAGACCGAAAGCGGAAGTGTTAGAACAACGCGGTTGATGTAGTCGTACGTCTTCACGACCCGACCGATCAAGCACCGAAACTACGACACCTCCAAGTTTTAGCACACGTTCAGCTCAATGACGTCCCTCGAACTCTGATCCAGCCGAGTGTCGAGGGAGAGTTCTGTCAGCACGACGGTGGTGACGATCTTGATGTTCTACCATTGCAGGGCTTCGCCTAAGCACCGCTACAATATTATCGAGGAGGACTATGGTGGAGGCGGGCACCGCACATGGCTAAGAGATCAATGATCAATTGTTGTGTCTAGAGGTGCCCCCCGCCCCCGTATATAAAGGAGCAAGGGGGAGGGGGTCGGCCGGCCAGGAGGGGCGCGCCAGGAGGAGTCCTACTCCCACCGGGAGTAGGACTCCCCCCCTTCCTTGTTGGAGTAGGAGAGAAAGGGAAGGAGAGAGAGGGGGAAAGGAAAAAAGGGGGGTGCCGCCCCCCTCCTTGTCCAATTCGGACTTGGGGAGGAGGGGCACGCGGCTGCCCCTTGGCCGCCTCTCCTCTTCCACCACTTGGTCCCATGAGGCCCATTAACCTCCGGGGGGGGTTCCAATAACCCCCCGGTACTCCGGTATATATTCGATAACCTCCGAAACCATTTCGGTGTCCGAATATAGTCGTTCAATATATCAATCTTTATGTCTCGACCATTTCGAGACTCCTCGTCATGTCCGTAATCACATTCAGGACTCCGAACAAACTTCGGTACATCAAAACTCATAATATAACTGTCATCGAAACCTTAAGGGTGCAGACACTATGGGTTCGAGAACTATGTAGACATGACCGAGAACCGTTTCCGGTCAATAACCAATAGCGGAACCTGGATGCTCATATTGGCTCCTACATATTCTACGAAGATCTTTATCGGTCAAACCGCATAACAACATAAGTTGTTCCCTTTGTCATCGGTATGTTACTTGCCCAAGATTTGATCATCGATATCTCAATACCTAGTTCAATCTCGTTATCGGCAAGTCTCTTTAGTCGTTACGTAATGCATCATTCCGTAACTAACTCATTAGCTACATTGCTTGCAAGGCTTATAGTGATGTGCATTACCGAGAGGGCACAGAGATACCTCTCCGACAATCGGAGTGACAAATCCTATTCTTGAAATACGCCAACCCAACATGTACCTTCGGAGACACCTGTAGAGCTCCTTTATAATCACCTAGTTACGTTGTGACGTTTGGTAGCACACAAAGTGTTCCTCCGGTAAACGGGAGTTGCATAATCTCATAGTTGTAGGAACATGTATAAGTCATGAAGAAAGCAATAGCAACATACTAAACGATCAAGTGCTAAGCTAACGGAATGAGTCAAGTCAATCACATCATTCTCCTAATGATGTGATCCCATTAATCAAATGACAACTCATGTCTATGGTTAGGAAACATAACCATCTTTGATTAATGAGCTAGTCAAGTAGAGGCATACTAGTGACTTCAAGTTTGTCTATGTATTCACACATGTATCATGTTGCCGGTTAATACAATTATAGCATGAATAATAAACATTTATCATGATATGAGGAAATAAATAATAACTTTATTATTGCCTCTAGGGTATATTTCCTTCAGAGCCCTCCGTGGACTCCCGTAGCCGTTACCCTTCGTGGGTTGAAGTCTCCATCAACGTGGATGTATGATAGCACCACCTATTGGAACCACGTCAAAAATCTATGTGTCTACATTGCATTTGCCTTCTACAAACCCTTCTCTTTACCTTCATATGGAATGTTTTACTTTCCGCTGCTACACTCTTAGAATTGCATGTGTAGGTTGATTGTTTGACTTGTATTAGTTGGTAAAATTTGCCAACAACTAAAATTGGGAAAAGGCTAGATCTTTATTTGGTCAAGTAGTCTAATCCCCCCCCCCTCTAGACCTACTTTCAATCCTACACATTTCCTCCGAACAATTTCGAAAATGGAGCTTCGAGCAAAGAGATCAAAAGTTGTTCGCAAATGAGCAAGAACACGAGCTAGGAAGCATGAATGAATTTTTTTGGAGGTAGAAGAAGGCTGGGGGCACAGGCACCAAGTGAGTGGGTGCCCGTGGGCCCTGCAAGCCACGTGGGAGCGCTTTGGGGGGTGGGCGCACCATGCTTGCTTGTGGCGAATTAGTGCACCCCCACCCCTCAGGTGTGTTCAGCGCCAAAAATTCTTATTTATTCCAGAAAAAAATTATACTAAATTTTCAAGACATTCTGAGAAATTTTATTTTTGGGTCATTTTTATTGCATAAAAAACTCAGAGAACAGGTTAACCATGGTATTCTAGATTATTTGAACTTTATTAAAACTAATAATAACAGAGGATAAAGTGAAGTTACAGAAAGTTGTGTTTACGGAATTCATCGGTCATATGCTTCTAAAAAACAATCCATTAATAAGGTTGATCAAGTCTTATTAACGGACTATTTCCAAGTGACATAAAATCGAAGAATTTTTGTATAGCACTAAGTTACCTCAACTTGGATAGGCATGATTCCAATCATAATGGTTTGATATTTTGTTTCGGGAATCGGAAGAGGAAATTCAAAGTCTCCAATAGTGACAGTCACAATTTTTTCGATAGAATTGAGACTGGTTACTTTATTTGGCTTCCTCAGAAAATAAACCGTATGATCATTAGCATTAACATGAAAAATGATCTTGCTTCTATTTCAATCACTAAGAGCACCTACAGTGTTAAGAAAAGGTCTTCCAAGGATAACCGACTAATTGTCGTCCTCTCGCATATCAAGAATAACAAAGTCTGTTAAGATCATAAAATTAGCAACCAGAACCAGAACATCCTCACAAACACCAACAAGAATAGTTGTAGATTTGTCAGCCATTTGCAAAGAAATTCTAGTGGGTATCAACCTATCCAAGTTAAGCCTTTTATAAAGGAAAAGGGCAAAAAATACACACCAGCTCCTAAATCACATACAACAGTTTTAACATAATTAGTCTTAATAGATCATGATATAGTAGGTATCCCTGGATCTCCAAGCTTTTCACGTATTTTTTCATTGAAAGAATAATTTGCAAGCATAGTCGAAATTTCAGCCTCGGGAATATTTCTTTTATTAGTAATAATACCTTTCATGTATTTAGCATATGGGGGAATTTTCATAATATTAGTCAAATGTAGTTGAAGAAAATAAAGGTCTAAGCAATTTAACAAAGTGATTAAAAGAATCTTTATCCTTTGACTTTAAAGCTTTACTAGGAAAC
This sequence comes from Triticum aestivum, assembly GCF_018294505.1. Lineage (NCBI taxonomy): Eukaryota > Viridiplantae > Streptophyta > Magnoliopsida > Poales > Poaceae > Triticum > Triticum aestivum. The sequence continues at coordinate 717,569,276 of NC_057801.1, forward strand.
AACATGAGTTTTGAACCCATGGTGCTCTTTCTTTACAATGCTTCCTAGCAACAAAATATCTTTTTTCATATTTCTTACTTTTAGGAGGTGGGTCATCAAGCTCAACTTCAGGCTATATCTCTACCTCATTATCAGGTTCATTATTATATTGGGTGGAGAACCATCATCATTATTATTATCAATAACATCATCATCATTAGGCTCATGCTCATTACCTGATTGTGTCTCGGCATCAGAATTAGAAACATCATTATGATTCTCAACAGGTTTTTCCACCATGGGTTCACTAAAAGCATTCAAAGGTTTATTCCTATTCTTTTTTCCTTTTCTTCATGGATGAACTAGGTGCACTATCATTAAATCTCTGAGAATCTTTTTCAATTCTTTTAGGGTGACCCTCAGGATACAACGGTTCCTGAGTCATTTTACCACCTCTAGTAATTACTCCAACAACATGCTTATTAAGTTTATTATGCATGTCCCAAAACACTAAACACCACCACCACCGTTGAAAGGGGCAAATTTGTGGACAATGAAGACCTGCCTGATCATCCACCCCCGTTGTTGGATCCTTTGGCGCACATACCGCCTGTGTGGTAAGAAACAGAAGAAACCATTATTGAAACCACCAGTGTGGTAGAGAAACGGAAGAAACCATTATTGAACATTGTCGCCACTATCATCAAAGCTCAGAAGGGCCAAAAGCGAAGAACTACCTAATGTCCCAAGACCAATAAACTACCGCTTCCCCGTAGATTGTGGCCTCCCCACACAGACCCACCAGCGGAGTTGGGGGAGGAGGAGGAGGCAGGTGATCTACATGTAGAGGAGAGCAGAAAACAGAGTGCTTTTGCTAGGGCCGGGCTGATTCATGATGCATTTTAATTCCAGAAACAATTAAATTTATAAAAAAGCTACTAGTTACGTGTTTCGGGTTGTACTAGATTCAAATTTGGTGTTTTCAGATCAGGCTCTTCTAAGCCTAGTTGGAAAATGATTTTTTTTTGTTAGTAGGTATTTACCACCCTTTATCAAATTTTATTGCATTAAACTGTAGTGTAAGCATTTTCATTTTCCTTTCAAACTTAAATTGTGAGTTGCAAACGGAACACTTCATGCGGGAAGTGGGTTTAGTTCATGTAACTGAGTGGATGAATGTGATGACTTTTTATTATACTTTTGAGAATTATGGATGTGAAGCTCCAACCAGCAGGAGTCAAGTCTCTTTTTTTGGTAAGGAATGAAGTCTTTACATACACATGCAAAGTTGCAAACATACGCATGTGAACTTAGTTTTCTATCGCGAACTAACTTGTGGTTGGATGGCTAGGAAGACAGATTTATCCCCCACCCACCACAGTTCAAGTCCAGACTTGACATCGATGCTTGCATTTTCCTAAATTTATTCTTGGCCTTTCGGTCATGTGCGTTTCAGTGGGAAGAGACGTTCTCATCGACTACGAAGGCGTCTGTGGCGAATTCGTCAATCTCAAGATGACGTGCCGTCTCGGTCTTTCGAAGATGCTCATAGTGATAGAGTATGCGTGTGTGCGTTCATAAAAATGAATGTATGCTCGTGTATGTAAGTAACTTCGATGGTACTATGGTCATTTTTGTTTTGAAAAAACTCACTTCTCGGCAAAACGTGCCCGTGCGGCACCGCGAGCCCGTGACCCGCCCAGCACGGGTTAACAGAAGGCGATGCGCCGGCCCCCGTCACCGCTCCCCAGCGCGCTCTCTCTCTCTCTCTGTCCCTCCCCCAGCGCCGGAGGCAGCTGCGCCGAGCCGCTGACACCGGGCATGGGCACTGCGCAGAGCGACACCGCACCAGATTCGATTCCATCCACGATTCCACGCCACGGCGCTCGCCTCGCCTGGCCGTGGCCCGGCCCCTTTCCCGCGATCCCCGTTGCAGTTATCATCCCGCAAGTCTGCAGAGAGTCATCTGTTCTCTTTCTATCTCTCCTTTTTTTCTTTTCTTTCCGACCCAAGCATCGCATCTCGGGCAACTGCAAGCCTGCACTGCACGCCGCAGCTTTTTCAGACCCCACGAGCAAAAGTAAAAAAAATCCGCTGCTGCCTCTCGTCCAGTAGCCCCTGCTCCTCCGGCGATCCATGCATGGCAGTCTAGCAGAGCCAAGCCATGGCTCACTGTTGCTGTTGCTCATATGCAGCACGCTGTTTTTTTAACGATAAACACCATGTTTTGGAAGACAAATAATAATACGAGACTTGCAGTGGTATTAGGCCAACTCCAGCGCGCGACCCATCCCGTCCAGCCCCGTCCGTTTGAGACAAAACGGACAAACCAGACGGCTCAGCACGCGACGACCTAAACCTACCTGGTCTGTTTTGTGTCCGGACCGACCTATTTCGAGCGCAAACATGCGTCGGATTTGGGTTGCGGCGGACAGCAAACGGATGTGTCGCTCGTCCGCGTCGGGCCGCGTGTCAGGCGGCCACCTACCTTCCATCGTCTGACATTAATGCGCACGCGCGGTCGGCCCCATCTGTCCTTCGCCCAGGCGAACGGTCGCCGTCCTTCTTAAATGGGAAGCCATGGACTGGTCGCAGTCCACACTCCCCACTCCAGCCCGTGCTGCCTCCTCGAAACCCGACACGACCCAAACCCTAACTCTCCCTTTCCCCGTCCTCGATCTCGCCAGTCGGCCGCCTCGCAGCCATGGAGTACTGGAACACCGGCCGCAAGGGGAAGCACGACCGCGAGGCTGGCTCGCGGCCACTGCGTCAAAGAGGAGCCCGCATCACCACCGCGTCGGGCCCCCGCGCCGCCTGCATTCTTCATCGCACCCACGACCGCCGGCGAGCGCGACAGGCACTACATCAACGTGGATGTATGTCGGCGTTATTGGGAGAAGAGGACGCCGCGCCCCTGAAGCGACGCACACCTCCCGAATAACTGGCATCTCTCCGCTTACCGGGTGACGATCCCACTGGTCCCGACGAGCGGCCGTGCCCGGCGCCAGGAGATCGAGTGCCGCCGCTGCCTCCTCTCCGACGACCTCTTCTACAACCCCAGGTACGCCCCCGACTCCGGGCTCTGGGACACGTGGTTAAGGGATGAGCACGACATGCAGCGCCTCCTTCTTCACCGGCACCTCGTCAGGGCCGCGGCTGCCACGTCCAGACCGCGGAGCGGCTGCTCCCCAGGTGCGCGGTCATACGCGGGTGCGCGGCCTCACGCCCACGCTGTCGCCTTCACCATCTTCGTTACCACCACCACCTCCTTGCATGACAGCGGAGGAGGAGGCTCAGCTCATGCAACGTGTCATGGAGGACTCCATGAAGACGCATAATGAGCGAATAGGAGGGCCTCGAGGAGATGATGACCCTCTCTGCGGCTGGCGACGTCGCCATCCCCGAGCTGGAGATGGTGGACGGTGAGGAGGAGGTCAACGAGGAGCAGCTCATCGAGCCTTCCACCCGGGGTTGGTGGGCCAGGGGTGGAGCTGGTCGTTCACGGCTTCGGAGATGGGCGATGCCGTGGGGGCGTGAACTGGTGCCCCACGCCGCAGCGGTCACTGGAGCGGGAAGCGTCGCCACGGGAGGAGGTGGTGCAGGCACCTGCCGCCTTCCACCCCCCCCCCCTCCCCGTGTACCAGGCACCGCCGTCCCGCCTCTGGACACCACCGGATTATGTCGGCCTCATCAGCGACGACGAAGACAACGACGGCCACTCAGAAGACGGCCACGGCCACTCAGAAGACGGCCACGGCCACAGCATCGACGGGCACGGCAGGAGCGCGGGGGCGGTGGATTTCTTTTGTTTTTTTATGTTAATTATGTCGATGTGGACCGTGGAACTGGGTCGTTTTGTGGCCGTGATGTTTAATTATGTTTTATGTTTTTATGTTTGCGTTTATTTTAATTTTTTCGGCATTTTATTTTAATTTTCGTTTTCTTTAATCACGTCCATCCCGGACATGATTTGGGGTGCGGCCCGCATTGGGCGCACCGACAACCCAACTGCCCCAAGCGTACATGGATGAATCCATTGCCGCTTCAAACGGGCGAAAACAATCCAAACCGGACGTCCGTTGGAATTGGCCTTAGTATCAGCAAAACATGGGTTATGAATGAATAATGACTTTTTTTTTAAGAAACGAGTGAATAGTGACTAATAAGATGAAAACAGACCGAGCTCGAGCAGCCTAGCCCAGTCGTTGTCTTTTTCTCACCGGCCCAAGCATCCGCCTACGGCTACGGGTCTGCACAGTACAGTCACCTGCCTGCCTGGTGTGCCCTTAAAAGGTGCACACCAAACGGTGAGACGGTGACCTATTGTGCTGCACTGCACGATTAGCAACTAAAAAAAAAAACCTGCCTGCCTGGCTGCTGCGTAAAGGAAGCACGGGCGTGCGTCCAGCCAGGCACGGAAAGGCGATGGTGAACACTGAACAGTCCACATATCCAAGTCCAATGGTATGAACTATGCATGTACCGTGGGGTTCCGTCGCACTCGCCATTATCTCTAGGCCGATGCATAGCACCAGCGTTCATTCCAACAACCAGAAGACCACAACGCTCGCACTCGATATGCAACGGTAGCCGTATCATAGGAAGTAATGTGAGAATGTCAGATCAGCCCTCTTAATTAATCACCATGTTGTGGGAGAGAGGGGGTGAAGAACCGAACGGACAAGAGTAGTCACTACTCGGCGAACAATCATGGCGCAGGCGAGGTACGTACCCAGTGATCCGTCGCAGGGTCAAATGAGCAAAAGGTGGCTTTGGCTCCGTTCAAAAAGAGAGTAGAAAGGATAGCAAAAGGCGGTCGCGTTCTTTATCCCGTATGATTTGCATGTGTCATCCGCGCTATCATGAGATGCGGGAGAGGTGATCCATCAGATCAGCCACTGCGCGCTAACGTACGCACTGACATGTGGGCCAATCGTGACGCCCGTTGGTACTCTATACTAGTCTACTCTACTCTACTCTCACTTCACTTGGACCACGATGCATGCACACTCCTACCCCTACTACTCCTTGCTCTACAGTCTACACCTCTCTCCCTCCTCGTCGCGGCGATGAGACCGATCGGCCGGAAGTCCGGGCCAGACCTGACCCGACCCGGCCAGTAGAAGTACGGCGACGGTACGCGATCCCGTCCGTCCGCTGGAACGGGCGACGGATCCTGGGCGGAGGATCAACCCAAACTCACACGGAACGCATGCAGTACGTACGACGGATCATGGAGCTGTCTTGATCACCGCTGGTTCCACGGGCCTTGCCGCACGGACTCAGAGGAGTGTGGGAGAGGTTTAATGGCGATGGGGCGATGGCTACGACTACGAGCCTAGCTGCGGCGTGCCAGCTTCGCCTTGCATTGCATGCTCCGGCCAGTGCCCGTGAGAGGTTGCCCATTGCTCGTGAACGTCCGGACTTGGAGTTGACTTGTGGTTCGGCTGTGGACGTGCACCGGGGGTGGCAGGGTTCCGTGTCTACCAGATGGCAAGAAACGGGAGGTTGGTACGTACGTACTATCTTTCACATGGTCCGTTTTCTGGAAAGTAAAACAGACTTCTAGTACTAGTCTGGCATTACTTACGGTCACACTAATTTTCTATCTAGTTTTTTTTTTTTGCGGGGGCTATCTAGTTTTGTTTAAATGTGAATGAAGGAGAGAGCTGAACATGCATGTTGTTAGTAATACGTAGTATAGGTTGTGTTAGAAAAAAGTAATACACATGTCGTCCAACACTTAACTAGGTCTTCTTTAATAATTACAAAATGATTATTCATAAGATCCTAACAAACCGTTCTCTCCGTCCCAAAATATTTGTCATGGTTAAAAGGAGGGTTGTGACATTATCCGGAATGCATGAGATTTGGCAACGTTGCGTGCTTTAGAAATAGGTGAAATTATCGGCATTTCAACTAGTACTCCCTCTGTCCAGAAATATTTATCATCAAAATGAATAAAAAGATGTATATAGATGTATTTTAGTTCTAGATATATCTTTTTTGTCCATTTTGTTGACAAGTATTTTCAGACGGAGGAAGTATGATTCTAAGGCACGGCAACAAATGCAATAGTTTTGGCTAGATTCTGTTTTCATAAGGAAATCTTGCCCTTGACGAGTATTTGTGGGTGTAAGATTTTGTTCGGCGGGGGAATCTCTTCGTAAAATAGGATGATTTAATCGTGTGGAAGTGCCACGCTTAAAAAAACGTCAATGTGGATGTGTCCTGAGGCACTTACTTTACATTTACCGTTTGAGAATAAATACCTCTTGTATATCTCCAGATGATTGTTTCGTTTCTCCCGAAGATCTTCAGATGAGTGTAATGTCAATAGTGTGCACACACACATACTAGTAAGTCATAGTAGTTGCAAATCCTTGGATGTATTATACAAAACGAAGATCCTCGAATGGTTGTAATGACAATATTATGTAATTCCCTAGATGTTTTGAAAAAATGGCATCATGTTTAACGATTCTATCAGCAATATGTGCATTATGTGAAACAAATAACGCAGATTTAGATACACTTTTTTACTGCTGTGATTTTTGTTGCTACAAGCAAAGAAATTGGAAAATTGAGATCAAAGTTTAACTATGAAGAACACAAGCACACAATTAACCAAAAGAGGGACTACGTGAAACATAACTTCTTTTTTTTTCAAAAAGGAGGGTTCGCCCCAGCCTCTGCATCAGAACGATGCATACGGCCAATATTATTAATAAACAAAAGGTCCAACATAAGTCTTCAAGTCTCGAACAAAGAACAAAACAAAGGCTCACGAAGAGCTAATCAGTCCCCCGCAAAAAAAAGAGCTAATCAGTAATAAAAAAGCCATAACCGGCTGGCATAAAAAGGTAGGAGCACTACATGCCTATCCTATTACATGACCGCCATCCAAACCGGTTGAAAATATCCCATGCTACCATCTCCCATCGGGTAGATGCAGTAACCAAACGCTCCCTGGCCTCCGTCGGAGTGAGTAGCGATCACATACGAATCAACGCAGTGGCCCTGAAGATAACCTGCAAAAAGTGAATATTTGTTGTTCTGTTAAAGACCAGATCATTTCTGCAGTTTCAGACTGCCCATCATAAAGCACATACGTCTACACGAATGTGTCTCGCTGTATCTGAATCTATCCCATCAAGTCACGTCCATATAACGCGTTGACAGAATTCGGTGGAGTAATGTTAAAAGCTATGTGAACCGACCGCCACATAATTTTTGTCAGCGGGCAATCAAGAAAGAGGTGTTTGATTGATTCGTGTTGGTCACAAAAGCTACATCTTGTAGATCTTGTCCAATTGCGTTTTGCCAAATTATCCTTAGTCAAAACAACTTGTTTATGCACAAACCACATAAACACTTTGATTTTCAAAGGTACTTTAACTTTCCAAACATGTTTCGAGCTAGGAATCACGCTAGAGTTAACAACATCCAAATACATGGATTTAACCGAGAACTCTCCGTTCTTAGTCAGTTTCCAACACAACTGGCCTGGCTGTTGAGACAACTGAATATCCATCAATCTTCTCATAAGATGGAGTCAGGCCTCCCAACGGTTTCCTACTAGCGTCCTCCGAAATTGAATATTGAGCGGCATGGAGTGCAGAACTGTTGCAACGTAAGCATCTCTACGCTGAACAATGTTATACAAAGTAGGATATTGGAGTGCGAGGGGCGTCTCCCCTAGCCACGTATCCTCCCAAAACCTTGTAGTGGTACCGTCTCCAACTATGAACCTTGTCCTATTGAAAAAAGTGGTTTAACTCTCATCAATCCTTTCCAAAATGGTGAATCAGTCGCCCTCACTGTCACCTCGAACAAGGTTCTAGAGTGAAGATACTTGTTACCCAAGATTTGAGCCCAAGTGGCCTCTGTCTCGACAGAAAGCTTAAACAGCCACTTGCTAAGGAGACATCTGTTCTTCACTTCCAGATTCTCAATACCTAGTCCCCCTTGGTCTTTCGGCCTACAGATGATATCCCATTTAGCAAGTCTATATTTTTGCTTAAGTTCATCACTCTGCTAGAAGAAGCGTGATCGATAGAAATCTAGCCTCTTTCGAACTCCAACCGGTACCTCAAAAAAGGAGAGAAGAAACATGGGCATACTCATGAGGACCGAATTAATGAGAATTAATCGTCCTCCGTATGACATGAGCTTGCCTTTCCAACAGCTCAGTTTCTTCTCAAAATGGTCCTCAATGCACTTCCATTCTCTGCTGGTCAACTTACGATGATGAATTGGTATGCCTAAATACGTAAACGGTAAAGCCCCCAATTCACACCCGAACAATTGTTTGTACGCTTCTTGGTCATCAGTAGCTCTTCCGAAACAGAACAATTTGCTCTTGTGGAAGTTAATTTTTAACCCGATCAATTGTTCGAACAAGCATAACACGAGCTTCATGTTTCACGCTTTTGCCAAGTCGTGCTCCATGAAGATGATTGTATCATCAGCATACTGAAGAACGGATACACCTCCATCAACTAAGTGCATGACGAGGCCACCTACCTGACCCGCATCCTTAGCCCGTCCTATGAGAATAATCAACATATCAACCACTATGTTGAAGAGGATAGGTGACATCGGATCCCCTTGCCTCAGCCCTTTGTGTGTTTGGAAGTAGTGACCTATGTCATCATTCACTTTAATCCCAACACTCCCTTTTTGCGTGAAAGAGTCTACCTGGTGTCTCCAGGCCTGATCAAAACCTTTCATACGCAATGCATGTTGAAGGAAGGGCCATTTGACCTTATCGTATGCTTTCTCAAAGTCCACTTTGAAAACAACTCCTAGCTTTTTTGAGTGGATTTCATGAAGCGTTTCATGCAGGACGACAACCCCTTCTAGGATGTTTCTGTCCAGCATAAAAGCGGTTTGGGATGGTTGCACCTCAGAGTGCGCAATTTGCGTAAGCCTATTAGTCCTGACCTTGGTGAATATTTTGAAACTAACATTAAGAAGACAGATAGGCCTGAACTGCTCAATACAAACGACCTCTGTTTTCTTAGGAAGTAGCGTTATTGTTCCAAAATTTAGTTGAAACAATTGAAGTTGTCCAAAGAATAGATCATGGAACATCGGAAGCAAGTCCCCCTTGATAATGTGCCAACATTTTTTATAAAACTCCGCCGGAAAACCATCCGGCCCTAGACCTTTATTGTTCTTCATTTGTGAAATGGCCTCAAACACCTCTTTCTCCGAAAAAGGGGTTGTCAAAATCTCATTCTCGTCTGTCGCGAGTTAAGGGACATCCTCAACCCTGGACTCATCTAAGGACACGAAGTTATCCTTCGGAGGCCCAAACAACTTCTTATAGTAATTGGTGATATAAACTTTCAGATTTTTTTGTCCTACAATCGTCCCCTCGTCTTGCTCTAGCTGAAATATCCTCTTCTTGCGGTGCTTGCCATTTGTAATCATATGAAAGAACTGAGTGTTATCATCCCCTTGGACGATTTTGCGAACCTTAGCTCGCAAAGCCCACTTCAATTCCTCCTCTAGAAAAAGTTCTTTCAGTCTCAACTCCGCCTCCATCTTAGTTTCCAGCTCTCGGGTATCTAAAATAGTGGATTCTGCTTTTAAGTCTAGGGCTTGAATAAGTAAAAGGAACCTTTCCTTCTCAGCCTTATAAATCCCATGCGTATGCTTAGCCCGTCCATGAAGGAATCTTCGCAGATGCCTAATCTTACACTGCCATCTTTCGACAGGTGACCTTCCTCCTGAATCTTTAGCCCATTCTCTAGCAATCAAATCGAGGAACCCTTCTCTATCAAACCATGCTAATTCGAAAGAGAAGGTGTTCTTATTTCCCACATGGGTGGGAACGCCAGAGTCTACAAGCAACGGGGTGTGATCCGAGATAGCGCGCGAAAGCGCCTGGACTGTTACGAAGGGGAACTTCTGTTCCCATTCGACGCTAGCTAGGACACGGTCCAACTTCTCAAACGTCGGGTTTGGTAACGAATTAGCCCAAGTGAATTTCCTACCCGACAGCTCTATCTCTCTAAGATCCAAGCTTTCTATTATGGTATTGAACATAAACGACCATCTTCCGTCAAAATTCTCATTATTCATTTCCTCCCTTCTTCGAATAATGTTGAAATCGCCCCCAACAAGGATTGGGAGTTGTTCACTACCGCAAATACGGACAAGATCAGCCAAAAAATCTGGTTTGAGTTCTGGCTGTGCGGCACCATATACCGCCACCAATGCCCAATCAAACCCATCGGCCTTTGATTTGACTCGAAACTTTATCGCAAAATCTCCCATGACCACACTCCAAACTTCCAACGAGTCACACTTAACCCCTGGTAAGACCCCACCGGATCTTCCTCTCAGAGGTAGGCAGTGCCAGTCAAAGTCGACACCCCCCGATAAAGAGCTAAGGAATTGGGGGGGGGGTGAAATTGTCCCTTCCAAATTCGGACAGGGCAATAAAATCCAACTGGTGCTCAATAGATGCTTCCGCTAGAAACCTTCTTTTAGCCAAGTCTTTAAGACCTCTGCTATTCCAAAAAATTCCTCTCATATTTCATCATGAATTTTTTTTAGAGGTACGAACCCTAGCACTTCTACGCACAACCGAAACTGGGTAAACCTTCCGTTTCCACTTCCGCTTAGGCCTATTTTGATCCTCCCGCTGGTCTTCAAAACCGGGCTCTGAGGAGATAACCTCCGGACCATCTACATGGATCGAGGCCTCAAGGGAACTGAAACCCTCATCCTCCTTAGTCTCCGGAAGTGTAGGTTCAAGATCCGCACAAAAACTATCAAGAGCCCTGACTCCCAACGCATCTATGTCAAAATCATTCATGGGTTTAATAGATGCTATGTTACGTATCATTTCCATAGCCAGCTCCGCTTCGAGATCAAGAATATCATTAACTAATTTAGATTTCACTATCATTACTACCTAGTGAAACCCCTAGTTGATTTGCATTGTGAACAATCTCATCATTGGAAAAATGTAAAATCGAATTTGACTTATTGAATGACATACCAGTAGTGTCCTCAATGTCACGCAGCTTGGCTGCTTGCATAGCGCACCTCAGTTGCATGTCATCAATGTCCGGCTGCTCCTGGAGACGACTGTTGATCCGCCGCCCCTCAGAAACAGGATCCGGGATCCCTCCAAAGGTGATGACCTCCTCCCGCGTGGCCGTGTTTGGGGTGGGGCCTCCTGCCCAACCCCCAACAAAGCTCGACTGACCTGGGGCAGCCGAGAGATCACCAAGAGTCCTCGTAACTTCCTGCGGCATCACCACGGGAGCCCCACCCAGCACGGGTGCGGCAAGCGGACCCAAGACATCCTAGCCCGCTAGAGCGGGGCGACACGGTGAGCGGGGCTCCTGGTCGCCAGCTCCACCCGGCCCTCCCACCAGGGCAGGCGTCGTCGGAGATGGAGCCACAGGTTGCATCAGATGACGCCTCGCCTGGGGAGTAGAAAGGGGTGCTGAGGCCTCCTGCCCGCACGCCCCTTCGAGGTCCGCCGTCCCCCTTGGGAAACCATGGCCCAAGAGCCTGCCCTCGGCGTAGGTGAAGACGTCGAGTCGGATAGCCGGGCTACCTCCCGCCGAGGCGTCCACATCGACCACCACCTCCAGTCTATGCAAAGGAGATGAAGAGGGGGCAATGGAGGCCTCCTGGCCCTCGGCTCCTCCCTGTCCATCAAGCACAATCAAAGTATGACACTCCACAACCACCGGCGGAAGATGCTCTGACGGGTCATCCAAGTCAATGCAATCGCTCCAAAGACGAGGAGGCGCGGAGAAAGCCCCCAAGGATCCAAGCTGCAGCATGCTTGTCAGAGCAGAACCCGGTGACTTCTCAGTAGCAGGCTTTCTAGGTTTGGACGAAATCGAAGGCCCTGTAGCCTTATCACCATTAATCTGTGCATTATCATCCTGGTTCCCGGAAGCACCTCCTCCCTCAGAAGTGTCCATGGGATTGTCCTCCTCAAAGTCCTGGAAGAGATTGGGATCCTCATACTCGACATCCAATTTATACACGATGCCCTCATGAGTCCATGGTACCACATCCGGCAAGAACTCAATGTTAGCAACACTGACAAGCAAACGCGTCACCCCATGAGTGTTTATGAAGGGCATATCCACTTGTTCCGTCTTACCAATCAGGGATCCCAGGCTCCAAGTGACCAACAAATTATCCAGTGGAGCAGTTGGCGCCCCCGAGAAACGCACCCAAATCTGAGTCAACGGCGTACCCTGAGGCTCCTTCTTTTTCCACTCATCAAATTGCAGCACAAAACTTGTTCCAGTGACCCTGCTCATACCAAATTTGAGGATTCTTAGCTGATCCTCTTTAGAAGGAAACTCCACTTTGTAGGTCTGATCTGCTAACTTCAGCAACGACCAATGAAAATTACCCGGTGCCAGCTCCCGTAGCTGCTGAATAATTTGAGCTTCAGTCACAGGTCCATGGACCACCTTCACCACACCTGGGAAGAAGGTTTCAATCACGGGTGTCACAGGTGCCACATTTGGTGACTCGAAGAACATCAACTCCGAGAAACAGAACCCATAGATGTTAACAGTAGGCTTGGGCCCCCAAAGAAGAGGACACTCTAATGCCGTATGCTTTGGTTTCCGGCGCAAATCACATAACTCAGTAGTGCATTCAGCCATCAAGTGACCCGGTTCACCGCACCGAAAATAGGTCAACTTCTTCTTCTTAGCCGCCCACTTGGACAACTTGTCACCCTCGAACTTTTCCGCACCTTTGTCAGATGCGGAATCTCTGGGCTGAATGGGCTCCGGCACCGACACTATTGCCAAAGCCTGAACTGTCTCCACCGCAACCTTAGGCAAAATCGATCCAACGGTAGGCTCGTCCACTAAGGTCATCGACGCAACTGTAGCAGAGGGTGTTGGGCGCGGAGGAGGAGGGCGCCGGTTCCCACCTCGCCCTTCGCGGAAGCATCCCCGAAGGAATGGTTATTTGGGCCAACCGCGCCCTGCACGAAGTTTCCCGGCGGCCCTTGGAAGTCCCTACTGGTGTTGCTGTGATCAGTCCAAGCATAGCCGTGCCCACCTTTGATAGACGACGAACCCCGATGAAGACCATCACCGTAAGCATTAAAACCATCATCGCCCCACTGACCACGCGGAGGATTGCGGCTATCTCCCGCGAAAGCACCCGATCCGCAGCCATTGGTGCCATTGGCAGAACCACCACGGCCGCCAGCCATCTGCCTCGGCCATGGGCATTGTGGCGGAGGTGGCGCAGCCCTGAGCGGCGGTGGCGTGGCCCTGGCAGGAGGCAACATGGCCCGCGCGGGCGCCGGTGCGGCCGATCCCGTAGCCTGCACTGGAACAGCACCCCAGCAGGACCCGGAGCCGCACGGCCCTCGCCGGTGGAGGAGCTTAGGCGGCATCTCGTTCGGCAGTCCGCCAACGCCGCGCACATGCCGGTCGGGCCGAGACCCTTCTTCATGCGTCGAGAAGAAGCGACAGGGAAACCAAGACTCCCGGGGCGGCGAACCCTAAGATCAGCGCGGCGACAACAGGAGGAAAGCGAACGTGCATGGGGTGGCTCCCGATCCGATGCCTCCTCTGTTGGGGAACGTAGTAATTTCAAAAAAATTCCTACGCACACGCAAGATCATGGTGATGGCATAGCAACAAGAGGGGAGAGTGTTGTCCACGTACCCTCGTAGACCATAAGCGGAAGCGTTATCACAACGCGGTTGATGTAGTCGTACGTCTTCACGACTCGTCCGATCCAAGCACCGAATGTACGGCACCTCCGTGTTCAGCACACGTTCAGCTCGATGACGTTCCCCGGGCTCCAATCCAGCAAAGCGTCGGGGATGAGTTCCGTCAGCATGACGGCGTGGTGACGATGATGATGTTCTACCGGTGCAGGGCTTCGCCTAAACTCCGCGACGATATGATCGAGGTGGAATATGGTGGAGGGGGGCACCGCAGATGGCTAAGGAACGATCCGTAGATCAACTTGTGTGTCTATGGGGTGCCCCCCCTCCGTATATAAAGGGGGAGAGGAGGAGGGGGCCGGCCAAGAGGGGAGGCGCGCCCTAGGGGGGGCAAACCTACTTGAAGTAGGTTTGGCCCCCCTTTCCTATTAGGAGTAGGACAGGGAAGGAAGAGAGGGGAGGGAAGAAGGAAAGGGGGGGGGCCCCCTCCCAATTTGGATTGGGCTTGGGGGGGGGCGCCCCCTCCTTTGCTCCTTCTCCCTCCCTTCCACTAAGGCCCAATAAGGCCCATATACTTACCGGGGGGTTCCGGTAACCTCCCGGAACTCCGGTATAGTCCCAATCTCATCCGGAACCTTTCCGGTGTCCAAATATATCCGTCCAATATATCAATCTTTATGTCTCGACCATTTCGAGACTCCTCGTCATGTCCGCGATCACATCCGATACTCCGAACAACCTTCGGTGCATCAAAACTTATAAACTCATAATAAAACTGCCATCGTAACGTTAAGCGTGCGGACCCTACGGGTTCGAGAACTATGTAGACATGACCTAGAACTATTCTCGGTCAATAACCAATAGCGGAACCTGGATGTTCATATTGGTTCCTACATATTCTACGAAGATCTTTATCGGTCAAACCGCATAACAACATACGTTGTTCCCTTTGTCATTGGTATGTTACTTGCCCGAGATTCGATCGTCGGTATCCAATACCTAGTTCAATCTCATTACCGGTAAGTCTCTTTACTCGTTGCGTAATACATCATTTCATAACTAACTCATTAGTTACAATGCTTGCAAGGCTTAGGTGATGAGTATTACTGAGAGGGCCCAGAGATACCTCTCCGACAATCGGAGTGACAAAGCCTAATCTCGAAATATGCCAACCCAACATGTACCTTTGGAGACACCTGTAGTACTCCTTTATAATCACCCAGTTATGTTGTGACGTTTGGTAGCACCCAAAGTGTTCCTCCGGTAAACGGGAGTTGCATAATCTCATAGTTACAGGAACATGTATAAGTCATGAAGAAAGCAATAGCAACATACTAAACGATCAAGTGCTAGGCTAACGGAATGGGTCATGTCAATCACATCATTCTCCTAATGATGTGATCCCGTTAATCAAATGACAACACATGTCTATGGTTAGGAAACATAACCATCTTTGATTAATGAGCTAGTCAAGTAGAGGCATACTAGTGACGTTATGTTTGTCTATATATTCACACATGTATTATGTTTCCGGTTAACACAATTCTAGCATGAATAATAAACATTTATCATGAAATAAGGAAATAAATAATAACTTTATTATTGCCTCTAGGGCATATTTCCTTCAGTCTCCCACTTGCACTAAAGTCAATAATCTAGTTCACATCGCCATGTGATTTAACACCAATATTCATATCTATATATGATTAACACCCATAGTTCACATCGTCATGTGACCAACACCTAAATGGTTTACTAGAGTCAATAATCTAGTTCACATCGCTTATGTGATTAACACCCAAAGAGTACTAAGGTGTGATCATGTTTTGCTCGTGAGAGAAGCTTAGTCAATGGGTCTGTCACATTCAGAGCCGTATGTATTTTACAAATATTATATGTCTACAATGCTCTGCACGGAGCTACTCTAGCTGATTGCTCCCACTTTCAATATGTATCCAGATTAAGACTTAGAGTCATCTGGATCAGTGCCAAAACTTGTATCGACGTAAACCTTTACGATGAACCTTTTTGTCACCTCCATAATCGAGAAACATATCCTTATTCCACTAAGGATAATTTTGACCAATGTCCAGTGATCTACTCCTAGATCACTATTGTACTCCCTTGCCAAAACAGGGCAGAGTATACAATAGGCCTGGTCCATAGCATACTTTTATAGAACCTATGACTGATGCATAGGAGGTGACTTTCATTCTCTTTCTATTTTCTGCTGTGGTCGGGATTTGAGTCTTACTCAATTTCATACCTTTGCAACACAGGCAAGAACTCTTTCTTTGACTGCTCCATTTTGAACTACTTCAAAATCTTGTCAACGTATGTACTCATTGAAAATATTATCAAGCATCTTGATGTATCTCAATAGATCTTGATGCTCAATATGTAAGTAGCTTTGCCGAGGTCTTTCTTTGAAAAAAAAACTCCTTTTAAACACTCCTTTATGCTTTGCAGAATAATTCTACATTATTTCTGATCAACAATATGTCATTCACATATACTTATCAGAAATGTTGTAGTGCTCCCACTCACTTTCTTGTAAATACAGGCTTCACCGCAAGTCTGTATAAAACTATATGCTTTGATCAACTTATCAAAGCGTATATTCCAACTCTGAGATGCTTGCACCAGTCCATAGATGGATCGCTGGAGCTTGCACATTTTGTTAGCACCTTTAGGATTGACAAAACCTTCTGGTTGTATCATATACAACTCTTCTTTAATAAATCCATTAAGGAATGTAGTTTTGACATCCATTTGCCAAATTTCATAAAATGTGGCAGTTGCTAACATGATTCAGACAGACTTTTAAGCATCGATACGAATGAGAAAATCTCATTGTATTCAACACCTTGAACTTTGTCAAAAACCTTTTTCGACAAGTCTAGCTTTGTAGTTGTAACACTACTATCAGCATCTGTCTTCCTCTTGAAGATCCATTTATACAATATGGCTTGTCGATCATCGGGCAACTCCACCAAAGTCCACACTTTGTTCTCATACATGGATCCCATCTCAGATTTCATGGCCTCAAGCCATTTCGCGGAATCTGGGCTCGTCATCGCTTCCTCATAGTTCGTAGGTTCATCATGGTCTAGTAACATGACTTCCAGAACACGATTACCGTACCACTTTGGTGCGGATCTTACTCTGGAAGACCTACGGGGTTTGGTAGCAACTTGATCTGAATTTTCATGATCATCATCATTAACTTCCTCACTAATTGGTGTAGGAATCACTGGAACTGATTTCTGTGATGAACTACTTTCCAATAAGGGAGAAGGTACAATTACCTCATCAAGTTCTACTTTCCTCCCACTCACTTCTTTCGAGAGAAACTCCTTCTCTAGAAAGGATCCATTCTTAGCAATGAATGTTTTGCCTTCGGATCTATGATAGAAGGTGTACCCAACAGTTTCCTTTGGGTATTCTATGAAGACGCACTTCTCCGATTTGGGTTCGAGCTTATCAGGTTGAAAACCTTTTTCATATAAGCATTGTAACTCCAAACTTTAAGAAACGACAGCTTAGGTTTACTGCTAAACCATAGTTCATACGGTGTCATCTCAACGGATTTAGATGGTGCCCTATTAAATGTGAATGCAGCTGTCTCTAATGCATGACCCCAAAACAATAGTGGTAAATCGGTAAGATACATCATAGATCACACCGTATCCAATAAAGTGTGGTTACGACGTTCGGACACACCATAACGTTGTGGTGTTCCAGGTGGCATGAGCTGTGAAACTATTCCACATTGTTTTATATGAAGGCCAAACTCGTAACTCAAATATTTTCCTCCACGATCAGATCGTAGAAACTTTATTTTCTTGTTACGATGATTCTCCACTTCACTCTGAAATTCTTTGAACTTTTCAACTATTTCAGACTTATGTTTCATCAAGTAGATATACGCATATCTGCTCAAATCATCTGTGAAGGTCAGAAAATAACAATACTTGCCACGAGCATCAATACTCATTGGATCGCATACATCAGTATGTATTGTTTCCAATAAGTCAGTAGCTCGTTCCATTGTTCCGGAGAACGGAGTTTTAGTCATCTTGCCCAAAAGGCACGGTTTGCAAGAATCAAATGATTCATAACCAAGTGATTCCGAAAATCCATCTTTATGGAGTTTCTTCATGCGCTTTACACCGATATGACCCAAACGGCAGTGCCACAAATAAGTTGCACTATCATTATTAACTTTGCATCTTTTGGCATCAATATTATGAATATGTGTATCACTACGATCGAGATCCAACAAACTATTTCCATTGGGTGTATAACCATCGAAGGTCTTATTCATGTAAACAGAATAACAATTATTCTTTAACTTCAAATGAATAACCGTATCACAATAAACATGATCAATCATATTCATGCTCAATGCAAACGCCAAATAACATTTATTTAGGTTTAACACTAATCCCAAAAGTATAGGGAGTGTACGATGATGATCATATCAATCTTGGAACCACTTCCAACACTCATCGTCACTTCCCTTTCAACTAGTCTCTGTTTATATAACTCCTGTTTCGAGTTACTAATCTTAGCAACTGAACAAGTATCAAATACTCCGGGGCTACTATAAACACTTAGTAAGGCACACATCAATAACCTGTATATCAAATATACCCTTGTTCACTTCACCATCCTTCTTATCCACCAAATATTCAGGGCATTTCCGCTTCTAGTGACCATTTCCTTTGCAGTATAATCACTCAGTTTCAGGCTTTGGTCCAGCTTTGGGCTTCTTCGCGGGAGTGACAACTTGTTTGCCATTCTACTTGAAGTTTTCCTTTCTTTTCCTTTGCCCTTTTCTTGAAACTAGTGGTCTTGTCAATCATCAACACTTGATGCTCTTTCTTGATTTCTACCTTCGTCGATTTCAACATTACGAAGAGCTCGGGAATCATTTTCGTCATCCCTTGCATACTATAGTTCATCACGAAGTTCTAGTAACTTAGTGATGGTGACTAGAGAATTCTGTCAATCACTATCTTATCTGGAAGATTAACTCCCACTTGATTCAAGCGATTGAAGTACCCAGACAATCTGAGCACATGCTCACTAGTTGAGCGATTATCCTCCATCTTTTAGCTATAGAACTTGTTGGAGACTTCATATCTCTCAACTCGGGTATTTTCTGGAAATATTAACTTCAACTCCTGGAACATCTCATATGGTCCATGACGTTCAAAACATCTTTGAAGTCCCGATTCTAAGCCGTTAAGCATGGTGCACTAAACTATCAAGTAGTCATCATATTGAGCTAGCCAAACGT
The DNA here is from genome assembly GCF_018294505.1 of Triticum aestivum. Classification (NCBI taxonomy): domain Eukaryota; kingdom Viridiplantae; phylum Streptophyta; class Magnoliopsida; order Poales; family Poaceae; genus Triticum; species Triticum aestivum. Next base: position 717,588,250 of record NC_057801.1, read on the forward strand.
TCATAACGTCTGCATCTGCTCCTGCAATAGGTTTGTCACCTAGCGGTGCATCAAGGACATAATTCTTATGCGCAGCAATGAGGATAAACCTCAGATCACTGATCAAATCCGCATCATTGCTACTAACATTTTTCAACACAACTTTCTCTAGGAACATATCAAAATAAACATATGAAAGCAACAACGCGAGATATTGATCTACAACATAATTTGCAAAATACTACCAGGACTAAGTTCATGATAAACTTAAGTTCAATTAATCATATTACTTAAGAACTCCCACTTAGACAGACATCTCTCTAGTCATATAAGTGATCACGTGATCCAAATCAACTAAACCATAACCGATCATCACATGAGATGGAGTAGTTTTCAATGGTGAACATCACTATGTTGATCATATCTACTATATGATTCACGCTCGACCTTTTGGTCTCCGTGTTCCGAGGCCATATCTGCATATGCTAGGCTCGTCAAGTTTAACCTGAGTATTCTGCATGTGCAAAACTGGCTTGCACCCGTTGTAGATGGACGTAGAGCTTATCACACCCGATCATCACGTGGTGTCTGGGCACGACGAACTTTGGCAACGGTGCATACTCAGGGAGAACACTTCTTGATAATTTTTAGTGAGAGATCATCTTAAAATGCTACCGTCAATCAAAGCAAGATAAGATGCATAAAGGATAAACATCACATGCAATCAATATAAGTGATATGATATGGCCATCATCATCTTGTGCTTGTGATCTCCATCTCCGAAGCACCGTCGTGATCACCATCGTCACCGGCGCGACACCTTGATCTCCATCGTAGCATCGTTGTCGTTTACGCCATCTATTGCTTCTACGACTACCGCCACCGCTTAGTGATAAAGTAAAGCAATTACAGGGCGTTTGCATTTCATACAATAAAGCGACAACCATATGGCTCCTGCCAGTTGCCGATAACTTCGGTTACAAAACATGATCATCTCATACAATAAAATATAGCATCACGTCTTGACCATATCACATCACAACATGCCCTGCAAAAACAAGTTAGACGTCTTCTACTTTGTTGTTGCAAATTTTACGTGGCTGCTACGGGCTTAGCAAGAACCGTTCTTACCTACGCATCAAAACCACAACGATAGTTTGTCAAGTTGGTGCTGTTTTAACCTTCGCAAGGACCGGGCGTAGCCACACTCGATTCAGCTAAAGTGAGAGAGACAGACACCTGCCAGTCACCTTTAAGCACGAGTGCTCGTAATGGTGAAACCAGTCTCGCGTAAGCGTACGCGTAATGTCGGTCCGGGCCGCTTCATCTCACAATACCGCTGAGCCAAAGTATGACATGCTGGTAAGCAGTATGACTTGTATCGCCCACAACTCACTTGTGTTCTACTCGTGCATATGACATCTACACATAAAACCTGGGCTCGGATGCCACTGTTGGGGAACGTAGTAATTTCAAAAAATTTCCTACGCACACGCAAGATCATGGTGATGGCATAGCAACAAGAGGGGAGAGTGTTGTCCATGTACCCTCGTAGACCATAAGCGGAAGCGTTATCACAATGCGGTTGATGTAGTCGTACGTCTTCACGACTCGACCGATCCAAGCACCGAACGTACGGCACCTCCGTGTTCAGCACACGTTCAGCTCGATGACGTTCCCCGGGCTCCAATCCAAAAAAGCGTCGGGGTTGAGTTCCGTCAGCACGACGGCGTGGTGACGATGATGATGTTCTACCGGCGCAGGGCTTCGCCTAAACTCCGCGACGATATGAACGAGGTGGAATATGGTGGAGGGGGGCACCGCACACGGCTAAGGAACGATCCGTAGATCAACTTGTGTGTCTATGGGGTGCCCCCCCCTCCGTATATAAAGGGGGAGAGGAGGAGGGGGCCGGCCAAGAGGGGAGGCGCGCCCTAGGGGGGGCAAACCTACTCCAAGTAGGTTTGCCCCCCCTTTCCTATTAGGAGTAGGAGAAGGAAGGAAGAGAGGGGAGGGAAGAAGGAAAGGGGGGCCGGCCCCCCTCCCAATTTGGATTGGGCTTGGGGGGGGGCCTCCTTTTCTCCTTCTCCCTCCCTTCCACTAAGGCCCAATAAGGCCCATATACTTACCGGGGGGTTCCGGTAACCTCCCGGAACTCCGGTATAGTCCCAATCTCATTCGAAACCTTTCCGGTGTCCAAATATATCCGTCCAATATATCAATATTTATGTCTCGACCATTTCGAGACTCCTCGTCATGTCCGTGATCACATCCGGTACTCCGAACAACCTTCGGTACATCAAAACTTATAAACTCATAATAAAACTGTCATCGTAACGTTAAGCGTGCGGACCCTACGAGTTCGAGAACTATGTAGACATGACCTAGAACTATTCTTGGTCAATAACCAATAGCGGAACCTGGATGTTCATATTGGTTCCTACATATTCTACGAAGATCTTTATCGGTCAAACCGCATAACAACATACGTTGTTTCCTTTGTCATCGGTATGTTACTTGCCCGAGATTCGATCGTCGGTATCCAATACCTAGTTCAATCTCATTACCGGTAAGTCTCTTTACTTGTTGCGTAATACACCATTTCATAACTAACTCATTAGTTACAATGCTTGCAAGGCTTAGGTGATGAGTATTACTGAGAGGGCCCAGAGATACCTCTCCGACAATCGGAGTGACAAAGCCTAATCTCGAAATATGCCAACCCAACATGTACCTTCGGAGACACCTGTAGTACTCCTTTATAATCACCCAGTTACATTGTGACGTTTGGTAGCACCCAAAGTGTTCCTCCGGTAAACGGGAGTTGCATAATCTCATAGTTACAGGAACATGTATAAGTCATGAAGAAAGCAATAGCAACATACTAAACGATCGAGTGCTAGGCTAACGGAATGGGTCATGTCAATCACATCATTCTCCTAATGATGTGATCCCGTTAATCAAATGACAACACATGTCTATGGTTAGGAAACATAACCATCTTTGATTAATGAGCTAGTCAAGTAGAGGCATACTAGTGACGTTATGTTTGTCTATATATTCACACATGTATTATGTTTCCGGTTAACACAATTCTAGCATGAATAATAAACATTTATCATGAAATAAGGAAATAAATAATAACTTTATTATTGCCTCTAGGGCATATTTCCTTCATCCTCATGCACGTCGGCCCCCTCGGGTTGATCGCACGCTTGGTTAGCTCCCTGGGCCTCATGCCCAGTACTAACCAAGCCCACCTCGGGAGCGCACAATTGTGGCCCATCTCGGCCCAGTAGCGATTTCAGACGATCATGTCTCGCCGCCCAAATATCACGAACCTCACCGGCCGCCGCCGTTCGCCGGACCAACGCCTTGCCCCCTTTCTTCTTTCTCCTGGTAACCTTCGTCCAACACTCGGGTAGGAAGAAATCGGACAGTGTAACAACAGGTGACTAACCTTTGGCAAAGGTCCAATCCATGGCTTGACTTTCGGCGTCTGCGACAAAACCCTAGGACCGAAAGTAACAGATTTCTTGCGGCCGTCGCCATGAGTGAGGGGCAAAGAATCAGGCGGTACCAAGTCTAGCCGAGTGGACGGCAGATCCGATGAGACCGGCAGATCATCATCATCCTCCTCCTCGTCGGCAAGGATCCAGAAGCGTCCCCCAATCCGCGGCCGGGGCTTTGATCCTTCCGCCTCCATCGTAAGATCCATGACCTCAATCCGATCTTCCCCGTCCAAAGTCTCCTGCACACACTCAAGAACGCAAATCTGAAAAAAAATCAATCAAAATACGCACCTCAACCTCTCACTCGCACCTCAACCCGCACAGGTGCCTGATTTGGTTGTTACCATGTTCCTCCACATCGCACTCAACGTTGGCCACTCCCTCTCTCTTCTATCTTGCACTCACGCATCAGGGAAATTGTCTGCGTGTAGAAATCAGTAAAATCAACTGAATTTTGACATTCCACAAGTACTAGTACGATGTTAAGGTATGGCATGAAATGCAATAGTTTTGACTGAATTTCATTTTTATATGAAAACCTTGCCCTCGACATGTGTTTGTAGTGTTAAGCTTTTGTTCAAGTCGGATTTTTTTAAAGATGGTTCTTCACCACATCCTATGAAGGACACATACAAATAGGGAAAAGGACATCAGTGTAGTTGTGTCACGAGACATTTACTTTCCATTTGTTGTTAGGATTTTTTTTGGGGGGGGGCTGGGGGTGGAGGGGCGATATTTGGATGATTGTAAGGCCAATATATAATATGCACAAACATATGCTAACAAGTCATAGTTATAAATCCAAGGATTTAGATCTCCATTTAAAGAATAAACGAAGAGTTACACCTTGTTCAACGACTCTACCAGCAATACATGTATGATGCTAAGGCACAACACCCAAATGCAATAGTTTTGGCCAGATTTAATTTTATATGTAAATCTTGCCCTACACGTGTGTTTGTGGCCGTAAGATTTTATTCAATCAGTTCTTTTTTTGTTAAATAGGATGCTCTTCCTACTCGTCGCCGCCGCTACATCACCACACACATCCCTCTCTTGGACCCGTGTCCCACAGAAGCGTGACACCATCTGCCCTGCCTGCGCGTTGTCGCATAGAAATAGGAAGAAACAACATCAGTGTACTTGTGTTATGAGACATTTACTTTTGAAAGTGCATTTATCACCTTATGGTATTTTAGTGATGACAATGTGGTTAGTGGAACTAATGATGGCCACTAACATTTATCTCAGGTCATTGCTTCCATGGATATTTACGATGGAGATGGTTGACTCCCCACTTTAAAAAGATCAAAGGTGTGGTTTGCGGTGACTTGAAGGTTTTATTTTGGTTTGATTTGAGTCGTAGGATCACCGCACTATTAATAGGGGTTAAGTTGGAAGATCGACGGTGTGCGAACACACTAAACTTATACGATAGCCCTCCTAAGACTGTCACCAAGGAAATGCCTCACATCCATCCACTTCACACTCTCTCAGTAGGCCTAAAGGGTGTGTGCCCAAAGTCACGGGTCACCCCCATGCGCAGGGTCATGTCCGCACGGGCTGATGGTTAGTTCTCTGGACACCTTGTGTGCTCGGGGTCCTTGACTCCCATGCGCATGGGTGCACAACCTTTTGGACACCCCGTGCGGTCCTGGACCCTGTGCCCACGGGGTGGTGTTTCGGTCTCTAGACATCTCGGGCGCACGAGGCTAACTTGACACCTGCGCATGGGGTCCAACGGCCGGAAACAATCACCACTTGGAGAGCACTATATAAAGAGGCCTTCTTCTACCTCAAACCGTAATCCTTTTGCCTAGGATCAGCCACCATTTTCAAACTCCTCATTTTACTCATTCCTCTCGGTGCCTCCACCCAAACTTGTTGATACTTTGGGAATTGAGGGAGCAAAAGACCCGATCTACACTTTGACCCAAACAATTCGTATTTTTCGCAAGTTTTCTTCACCAACGACTTGTTTCTCTTGGAGCTTGGGCTCCTAGGTGGTTAGGCTTCCTCTGGAAGCTTCATTTCGTGCGGTATGCTCTGAAGATGTATGTAAAGGTGTGATGGTCGCCTTCAAGACCAACCCCGAATGATTTGAGGCTCATCCGTTGGAGTGGTGGGAAAGTACTTTGCATTACATGCTTGTGGACTTGCTAATTATATTGTTGTCTTTTACTTTGGCTTGAGCTTGCTTGCCATATAAGTTATGTTCATCTAGTTGCATATTTAGAGAACTTAGTTTATCCTTAAATCCCTAAAATTGATAATTAAGCTTAAAATTTGTAGTCTCCTATTCACCCTCTCTAGTCGACCGCATCGATCCTTTCAACTTTCAATTTGTCATTTCAAGAATAGACATATCTTGCTAACATTCAGATTATAGTTTTTTTTTCTCAGAGTGATCTTCAGATGCTTGTAATGCCAATAGTATGCACAAACACATGATAGCAAGTCGTAGTTGTAAATCCAAGGATTTAAATCTTCTTCAGAAGAAAAGGAAGTTTTACACCTTATTCGAAGATTCTACCAACAATACATGCATGATGCTAAGGCACGACGCCCAATGCAGTAGTTTTGACCAACTTTATATTTAAGTAAAACACTTGCCCTTGAGTGTGTTTGTGGCTATAAGATTTTCTTCCCTCGAGAAATTTCTTTGTAGAATAGGATGCTCCACTCACTCGCTATTGTTGCCACTCGTTCGCCATACATGCCCCTTTCTTGCACGCCCTCTCTTGAACGACACCATTCACATGCCCATGCGAGGACACGTGCAAATAAGAAAAAAACATCAATGCAACTGTGTTATGAGACATTTACTTTCAATTTGTCGTTTCGAGAATAGATATTTCTTGCATATATTTAGATGATTGCTTTTTCTGCATATGATCTTCGGATGATTGTAACGCCAATGGTATGCACAACATACATGCTACAAGTCGTAGATGTAAAACCGATTATTTGGATCTTCTTTCAAGTAAAACAAAGATTTACACCTTTTTCGGCCATTCTACCAATGATATATGTATGATGCTAAGGCACGACACCAAATGTAATAAGTGTGGCCAAATTTAATTTATATGAAAATTTTGCCCTCGACGTATGTTTGTGGCAGTAAGATTTTGTCCAACCATGAATTTTCTTTGTAAAATAGGATGCCCCTCCTACCGGTTGCGGCAGCTCGCCCGCCACACTCTATGTTGGATCCATGGCCCGCAGGAGCATGACGCCATTCGTCCACCCGTGCCCCGGACAGGTACAAATAGGGAAGAACATCAGTGTAGTTGTGTTATGATACATTTACTTTCAATTTGTCATTTAGGAATAGGTTTCTCTTGCATATATAGATGATTGTTCTTTTCTCCAGGGGATCGTCAAACAATTATAAATGCCAATGTTATGCACAACACACATGCTAGCAAGTCATAGTTGTCAAACCCGATATTTGGATTTTCTTTTGAAGAAAACAAAGATTTACACCTTGTTCGACGATTCTACCAAATGATACAGATGCTAAGGCACGGCATTAAATGCAATAGTTTTGACCAAATTTATCTGTATAAGAAAGTCTTGCCCTCGACGTGTGTTTGTAGTCAGTAAGATTTATTCAAGGAAAAAAAACTTTGTAAAATAGGATGCTCCACCCACTCGCTGCCACCGCTCACTCGCCACAACTCTCTTGGATCCGTGCCCTGCAGGAGCATGACGCCATCCGTCTGCCTGTGTGCCGGACGCGTAGAAATAGGGGAAAACAACATCAATGTAGTTGTGTGTATGAGACATTTATTTTTAATTTGTCGTTTTGAGAAAAGATATATCTTGCATATATTCAGTTGATTGTTTTTTTCTCCTTGTGATCTTTGGATGATTACACCGCCTATAGTATGCACAACACACATGCTAGTAAACCCAATGATTTTGGATCTTCTGAAGAAAAAGAAGATTTACACCCTGTTTGACGAATTTTGTAATTCAAGAGGATCTTAGCACCGTAGAAACAAAATACATGGGTTGTGCATATGGCAAAGGTCATTTTCTTTGGCAACCAAAGCCAATATGATTATATTGCCAATAGTATGCACAACACACATCTTAGCAAGTCGTAGATGTAAATCCAAGGATTTAGATCTTCTTTAGAAGACTAGACAATTGCCCGTGCGTTGCAACGGGGATAAACATTCTGATAGATTAGCTTTTGACTACGCATCTATTATTATATTGATGAGCTAAAGTCTTAGCAAGTTTTTGCATGCAATCGCCATGATTTACTTGCCATTTTAAGCACTTATTTGGTAAAAATTTAATTACTTAAAAAACAAAATGTATTTTTTTGGTAAGTAATAAAACATGAGACAATTGATTCTATTTTAGGGAGAATGGATGGGAGAAAAATCAAAGATGAGAGAAAAAGAATCAAATAGGAGAAGGAAAGAGTGGGACATATATAAGGAAGGTTAGACGAAAGAGAGGTGAAATGGGAACTTTAAGTTCTTTTTAAGTAGTATATAGATGTAGATATAGATTACTTGCCATTTTATTGTTAAGCACTTATTTGGTAAAATTTTAATTACTTACCAAACAAAATGTGTTTTTTGGTAAGTTAATAAAACATGAGACAATTGATTCTATTTTAGGGAGAATGGATGGGAGAAAAATCAGAGATGAGAGAAAAAATCAAAGAGGAGAAAGAAAGTTTGGTACATATATAAGGTTAGACGAAAGAGAGATGAAATGAGAACTTTACGTTCTTTTTATTAAGTAGTAGAGAAAACGAAGATTTTCCACCTTGTTCGACGATTCTACCAATGATACATGTATGATGCTAAGGCACAACATCCGATGCAATAGTTTTGGACAAATTTATTTCTTTATGAAAATCTTGTCGTCCACATGTGTTTCTGGTGGTGAGATCTTGTTCAATCGAGTTTTTTTGTTTGTAAAATAGGATGTTCCTATCGTCCGCTCCCACTCGCTCGCTACGCATGCCCTTCTCTTGCGCGCCCTTTGCTAGACGCGCGCCCCTCAGGAGCATGGCACCATCCGTCCATCCGTGTGTCGGACGCGTATAGAAAGCAAAAAAAAAACATCAATGTAGCTGTGTTATGAGGCATTTACTTTCAATTTGTCGTTTGAGAACAGATATCTCTTGCATATATTCATATGTTTGTTTCTACTCCAGGCGATCTTCGGATGATTGTAATGTTATGCTACCAACTCGTAGTTGTAAGTCCAACAATTTAGATCTTCTTTTGAAAAAGCTCAAAGATTTACGCCTTGTTCGACGATTCTACCAACGTATGATGCTAAGGCACGACATTGAATGCAATAGTAGTGGCGAAAGTGAATTTCATACCAAAATCTTGCCCTCCTTGTGTGTTTGTGGCCGTAAGATTTCATTCAGCTGAAAATTTTCTTTGCAAGATAGGATGCTCCCCCCACCCCACCCCACTCTTTGTCGCCGCTCGCTCACCACACACACTCCTAGACCAGGACCCGGGGGAACCCAACACCATCCGCCCGCTCATGCGCCGAACGCGTGCAAATAGGAAGAAACAACATCAATGCAGCTGCGTTATGACACATTTACTTTCAATTTGTCGTTTGAGAACAGATATCTCTTGCATATATTCATATGTTTGTTTCTACTCCAGGCGATCTTCGGATGATTGTAATGTTATGCTACCAACTCGTAGTTGTAAGTCCAACGATTTAGATCTTCTTTTGAAAAAGCTCAAAGATTTACGCCTTGTTCGACGATTCTACCAACGTATGATGCTAAGGCACGACATTGAATGCAATAGTAGTGGCGAAAGTGAACCATACCAAAATCTTGCCCTCCTTGTGTGTTTGTGGCCGTAAGATTTCATTCAGCTGAAAATTTTCTTTGCAAGATAGGATGCTCCCCCCCACCCCACCCCACACTTTGTCGCCGCTCGCTCGCCACACACACTCCTAGACCAGGACCCGGGAGAACCCAACACCATCCGCCCGCTCGTGCGCCGAACACGTGCAAATAGGAAGAAACAACATCAATGCAGCTGCGTTACGACACATTTACTTCCAATTTGTCGTTTGAGAACAAATATCTCTTGCATATATTCATATGTTTGTTTCTACTCCAGGCGATCTTCGGATGATTGTAATGCTATGCTACCAACTCGTAGTTGTAAGTCCAACGATTTAGATCTTCTTTTGAAAAAGCTCAAAGATTTACGCCTTGTTCGATGATTCTACCAACGTATGATGCTAAGGCACGACATTGAATGCAATAGTAGTGGCGAAAGTGAATTTCATACCAAAATCTTGCCCTCCTTGTGTGTTTGTGGCCGTAAGACTTCATTCAGCTCAAAATTTTCTTTGCAAGATAGGATGCTCCCCCCCCACCCCACCCCACTCTTTGTCGCCGCTCGCTCGCCACACACACTCCTAGACCAGGACCCGGGGGAACCCAACACCATCCGCCCGCTCGTGCGCCGAACGCGTGCAAATAGGAAGAAACAACATCAATGCAGCTGCGTTATGACACATTTACTTCCAATTTGTCGTTTGAGAACAGATATCTCTTGCATATATTCATATGTTTGTTTCTACTCCAGGCGATCTTCGGATGATTGTAATGCTATGCTACCAACTCGTAGTTGTAAGTCCAACGATTTAGATCTTTTTTTGAAAAAGCTCAAAGATTTACACCTTGTTCGACGATTCTACCAACGTATGATGCTAAGGCACGACATTGAATGCAATAGTAGTGGCGAAAGTGAATTTCATACCAAAATCTTGCCCTCCTTGTGTGTTTGTGGCCGTAAGATTTCATTCAGCTGAAAATTTTCTTTGCAAGATAGGATGCTCCCCCCCACCCCACCCCACTCTTTGTCGCCGCTCGCTCGCCACACACACTCCTAGACCAGGACCCGGGGGAACCCAACACCATCCGCCCGCTCGTGCGCCGAACGCGTGCAAATAGGAAGAAACAACATCAATGCAGCTGCGTTATGACACATTTACTTCCAATTTATCGTTTGAGAACAGATATCTCTTGCATATATTCATATGTTTGTTTCTACTCCAGGCGATCTTCGGATGATTGTAATGCTATGCTACCTACTCGTAGTTGTAAGTCCAACGATTTAGATCTTCTTTTGAAAAAGCTCAAAGATTTACGCCTTGTTCGACAATTCTACCAACGTATGATGCTAAGGCACGACATTGAATGCAATAGTAGTGGCGAAAGTGAATTTCATACCAAAATCTTGCCCTTCTTGTGTGTTTGTGGCCGTAAGATTTCATTCAGCTGAAAATTTTCTTTGCAAGATAGGATGCTCCCCCCCACCCCAACCCACTCTTTGTCGCCGCTCGCTCGCCACACACACTCCTAGACCAGGACCCGGGGGAACCCAACACCATCCGCCCGCTCGTGCGCCGAACGCGTGCAAATAGGAAGAAACAACATCAATGCAGCTGCGTTATGACACATTTACTTCCAATTTGTCGTTTGAGAACAGATATCTCTTGCATATATTCATATGTTTGTTTCTACTCCAGGCGATCTTCGGATGATTGTAATGCTATGCTACCAACTTGTAGTTGTAAGTCCTACGATTTAGATCTTCTTTTGAAAAAGCTCAAAGATTTACGCCTTGTTCGATGATTCTACTAACGTATGAGGCTAAGGCACGACATTGAATACAATAGTAGTGGCGAAAGTGAATTTCATACCAAAATCTTGCCCTCCTTGTGTGTTTGTGGCCGTAAGATTTCATTCAGCTGAAGATTTTCTTTGCAAGATAGGATGCTCCCCCCCACCCCACCCACTCTTTGTCGCCGCTCGCTCGCCACACACACTCCTAGACCAGGACCCGGGGGAACCCAACACCATCCGCCCGCTCGTGCGCCGAACACGTGCAAATAGGAAGAAACAACATCAATGCAGCTGCGTTATGACACATTTACTTCCAATTTGTCGTTTGAGAACAGATATCTCTTGCATATATTCATATGTTTGTTTCTACTCCAGGCGATCTTCGGATGATTGTAATGCTATGCTACCAACTCGTAGTTGTAAGTCCAACAATTTAGATCTTCTTTTGAAAAAGCTCAAAGATTTACGCCTTGTTCGACGATTCTACCAACGTATGATGCTAAGGCACGACATTGAATGCAATAGTAGTGGCGAAAGTGAATTTCATACCAAAATCTTGCCCTCCTTGTGTGTTTGTGGCTGTAAGATTTCATTCAGCTGAAAATTTTCTTTGCAAGATAGGATGCTCCCCCCCCCACCCCACCCCACTCTTTGTCGCCGCTCGCTCGCCACACACACTCCTAGACCAGGACCCGGAGAAACCCAACACCATCCGCCCGCTCGTGCGCCGAACGCGTGCAAATAGGAAGAGACAACACAGTGTAGCTGCGTTATGACACATTTATTTTCCATTTGTCGTTTCGGGAACGAATATCTCCTGCATATATTCAGACGATCGCTTTTTACTCCGGGCGATCTTCAGACAATTACAACGCCAACAGCATGCGCATTGCACAATGCGCATGCTAGTAAACCGGAGGATTCAGATCCTCTTTCAAAGAAAAACGAAGATTTACACCCTGTTCGGCGATTTTTGTAACCCAAGAGGATCTTGTCACCATGGAAAAATTCATGTTCTGTGCATACGGCAAGGGTCATTTTCTTGCGCGAACATAGACACAGTGGTGACTTGCTTTTCTTGCGAGAAGGGTAGGCGACTCGATGGCCATGGGAGAGGAAACGTGACCGCTGCTCATCATATCGTTAACGGCGAAGGCAGCAAGCACAGGAGAGGCAACAGAGCAGAGCACGCAGGCCACCTTTTTTGCCACCCCAAACCGCCTCGTCCTCCTCCGCCCGCCCCACAAACCCCAAACCCCAGTCAGTGCGGCCGCGAGTACGTACGCTCTCGGCTCTCTCCTCCCTCCCACCCGCTGCCTGCCGCCGCTCGCTCTCTCGCCCACCGCGCGCGCACGCCCATCTCGTGCGCGCCCCACCTAACCCGGCGACCCCCGCAGGAGCACGCCGCCGTCCGCCCGCGCCCGCCGCCGCCGCCGGCATTGCAAGGTGCGCGCGCGAGCCGATCGTCCTCCCCTCTCCTCCTCTCCCCGGCCGGTCCCGCCCGCTGCTCACGCCCCCTCCCTCGTCCCTGCAGGTGCGTGAACCGCGGGCGCGGCCCGTCTCCCTCCGCTCGGCCGCCTCCTTGGTTCCGGCTCCAGCGCACGGAGAAGCGGCGGCTGAAGCGGCTCGTCGGCTCCACGGCGGCGGCGGCGGCCAGCGCTCGGGCGGCCCTGCTCCCGCGTCTCCACATCTGGCATCGTCGCGGTATGAACCTACCATGCCGCTGCATGCGCGTGGTCTTTATTTGTTCTCGTCATCTCGGATTAATCGCAGCAACGGCATGGGTTTCAGTAGTCCCATTGCTGTTAAATATCGTTGTAGTAGAAGGCCCAATTTGTTTGCCGATTTGTTCGGGAATTCTTTTCTTCAGTTGCTCGCCAGTAGTACTCTGTTTGCGAATTGTGTGCAACTTTGTGTGGAACCATCTGCCATTTCTTCGATTTTCCTCTCCTGGCAAAGAGAGGGATTCCTCCTTGTCCTCCTCAAAATCCCCGTCGCGCCTCGGTTTTTTTCCTCATTGTACCAAAACGAAGCCTCGAGCAAGTAGTTTGCTGCGGCGGGGATCTCTAATCTGGGGTTGCAACTTCACGGGGGTGGAGGAGGATTACTGCAGCTTCTCCGTCACGGGTCTTCCTAATTATGATAGCTTTGTTCTTGAACAATTATTCCATATGCAAAGCTGTACTCACTGCAGAGCATTTTCCTTCCTTTTTGGATGTTTTTTCGCGGAGCTTTTCCCTGTTCCTGTCCTGTTCGTCTCCCAGAATCTTACTACTGTATTGGTATTTTTTTCCTCAAAATTTTTACGGAGCTTTTCTCAGTGTTCTCGTTTTCAATTCGGTTTGTTTTGCTCACTTTTTTTTGATGAAAAAAGTGTTTGGTAATTTCTGTTCCTGCAAATTCCGCGCCCGGTTTCGCCGTCGTGGCGTCAGTTCAATTGAAACCCAACCCCTTCGTGCTGTCTCGGGCTACGCACGTACTTACTCTTTTGCAGCGGCCGTAGACTCCCTGCCGGCCCACGGTTGGCCGCACTTTTGTTTTGTGCGCACACTTGAATGCAGTAGAACTACATTTAATATGCTGCTAATCGTACTTGGCTGGACAGCCCCGTAAACAAATCGTCTCCCAAAATGATGGCCCAAATCACTGGAGAAAACATTCTTGTACAAGTACTACTAGTCTGTTTCTTCGTATTTTGGCTTAGATTAGTTGTAAGCGTGGTACAGTATGGATTTGGCATCTTTACCCTGCAAACAAGAAAAAGATCTGACATCTTTAGGCAGAAATGCTGGTAGTGGCAGTAACCCCTTTTGCAATCACCCCCATCAAGTTTGTATTATTGTCACCCATTGCCTCACTGAATCGGGTCCGGTCCAATCGCTGTTCTGGCTCCCAGGTTTAAAGAACCAGGATCAGAGAGCCCGGTCAGAGGCTTCAGAGATTCGTGTGATGGGGAGGGGGCATGATTTGACGTGGTTGTTCATTTAATCCGCAGCGGTGGAGGTGTATGCAGCACGATTCTTTTGTGCTCAGCTTGCGTATGTGTCGTCACCTGCTGAATCTCGTGGGGAAGGGGATGTGTGTGGGAGTAGTCTTTCTTGTGCCCTGCGGTCCGTCGCTTTTCCTTTCCTCCCTGCCTGCATTTATGATGCTGCATGCTTGGTTTTGTGCCATCTCATCTGATGTAAAGCTGCACCCCCACCATGCAGCATTACTATACCGCCCTTTCTCGTTATAGGAAAACAGTGGAGTGGCTTGTGAATTTTGTGTTGGATGGATGTTTCATGGGCATTAGGGAGGGGTTTAACTTGTGCTGCTGTTTGTTTTCTCCTTTGAGTTTCCTGGGTTTGTTATGGTAGTGTGTTGCTCCTTTTGGAGACTAGGGTAACTAATCACCACCGGGGTTTCCCCGGGTCTCTTTGCTAGATGGTAGGGGGAAGTGCTAAGTGAGAGTATTTGTAACTTGTGGTTCTTCCGTTGTGTTGTGCGATGTTGACTGAACTATAATGGGCTTGCTTGTTTACTCATTCTTGTGTATTGAGCTGAGCATTACTATTTACTTACATGAAGCTGACTGCTGTTTCTTCTTTTTCTTCAGGAGTTCAGGGTGTATTTCTGAGGGGAGCGTATTACATCTGATTGAGTTTAGCTTTTCGTCTGCTGTATCTCTGTTGTAACTAATAGCAGCAAAGAAAGAGCGTCATATGATTGAGAAGGTAGTCAGTGTAAATCCCTGCTTGAGCTCTATGTTTGTACAACTTTTGATTGCTCATTTACATCGAAGTGTGATTAAAATCTACTAAGTTCTATAATGAACAAGCCATTTGTTTTGAAGCCTTGAACATACAGTCTGGTTCAGATAAATAAAAACCTGATTATTACTTCGATTATTGTTTCCTCATAAGCTAAAGGAACATTTGAATTTCCTTTTGTGCCACATCACATAGAACATCTCGTTTTTTTCAGCACTGACATAGTGAACATGACGAACTTTTGACGTATTCTTTTGAAAGCTGCTGACATGTTTATCTCTTATGCAGATTGAACGCTACACAAGTCCAAAGAACATAACAGCAATGGGATCTCGAAGCATCTGCCTTCTCATTCTTCTTGTGATCTTCATCCCCAGCTCTGTCATGTCTGAATCAAGTGATATAAAAACTTTATTCACTCTGAGGCACTCAATTGCTGAAGAAAAAGGTTTCCTTCGCAGCTGGTTTGATTCAGAAACTCCCCCATGCAGCTGGCTAGGTATAACCTGTTCGGGGCGTAGCGTTGTGGCCATAGACTTGTCCTCCATGCCACTCTACGTCCGGTTTCCTTCATGCATTGGGGCATTCGAGTCGCTTGTTCTGCTGAACTTAAGTGGGTGTGGGTTTACTGGTGAGCTTCCAGACACCCTGGGGAATTTGCAGCGTCTTCAGTACCTAGAACTGAATGATAACCAGCTTACTGGGAACCTGCCTGCCTCATTATATACCTTGAAGATGCTGAAAGAAATGGTGCTTGACAACAACTTATTACATGGACAACTCAGCCCTGCAATTGCTCAGTTGCAGCATCTCACCAAGCTGTCCATATCCGGGAATTCCATCTCCGGTGGCATTCCTACAGAGTTGGGCAGTCTGCAGAACCTAGAGTTTCTGGACCTTCACATGAACAGCCTAAATGAATCTATACCAGCAGCTTTTCGTAATCTGTCTCAGCTGTTGCATCTTGATCTAAGCCAGAATAACCTCAGTGGATTAATATTTTCTGGAATCAGCTCATTGGTGAACCTTATGTCACTTGATCTGTCCTCAAACAATTTTGTGGGGCCAATACCTAGGGAGATTGGTCAACTGGAAAACCTTCGACTGCTGATTTTGGGCCAAAATGCGTTCAGCGCGAGCATTCCAGAAGACATTGGTAATCTGAAGCGGCTTCAAGTACTTCTGCTCCCTGAATGCAAACTCACAGGCACCATCCCTTGGTCAATCAGCGGTCTTGTAAGCCTGGAGGAATTTGACATATCAGAGAACCACTTAGATGCTGAACTCCCAACATCAATCGGTCTGCTTGGCAATCTGACACAGCTGATTGCGAAGAATGCAGGGCTCAGGGGGAGCATACCGAAAGAACTAAGTAACTGCAAGAAGATTACTCTCATAAATCTGTCATTTAATGCCTTCACTGGCTCCATCCCTGAAGAACTTGCAGAACTGGAAACTGTTATCTCTTTTTCTGTGGAAGGGAACAAACTATCAGGCAATATTCCAGATTGGATAAGGAACTGGGCAAATGCAAGATCTATATCGCTGGGTCAAAACTTGTTCAGTGGACCTTTGCCATTGCTGCCATTGCAGCATCTGCTCAGTTTCTCTGCAGAAACCAACCGTCTCTCAGGTTCTGTCCCTGCTGAGATGTGTCAAGACAACTCCTTGCAAACACTCATACTGCATGATAACAATCTGACTGGAAGTATCGAGGAAACTTTTAAAGGATGCACAAACCTCACCGAGCTGAACTTGCTAGGTAACCATCTTCATGGAGAGATACCAGGGTACCTGGCTGAGCTGCCTTTAGTTAGTCTGGAATTGTCCCTTAACAATTTCACAGGAATGCTGCCTGACAGGTTGTGGGAGTCATCAACTCTTTTGCAGATCTCTCTCAGCAATAATCAGATTACCGGCCAGATCCCAGATAGCATTGGTAGGCTGTCCAGCTTGCAGAGGTTGCAGATTGACAATAACTATTTGGAAGGACCCATTCCAGAGTCTGTTGGCTATCTACGAAATCTGACTATTCTGTCTCTGCATGGCAATGGGTTATCTGGGAACATTCCAATAGAACTCTTCAACTGCCGAAACCTTGCTACACTGGACCTGAGCTCTAATAATCTGACCGGTCACATCCCGAGGGCCATATCGAACCTGACATTGCTCAATAGCTTGATTTTGTCTTATAACCAGCTCTCTGGTGCTATTCCTGCTGAGATCTGTGTGGGGTTTGAAAATGAGGTTCACCCTGACTCGGAGTTTGTGCAGCATAACGGCCTTCTTGATCTGTCATACAACCGGTTGACTGGTCAGATTCCGGCAGCAATAAAGAAGTGTTCTATGCTGATGGTGCTAAACCTGCAAGGCAACTTGCTAAATGGCACCATTCCCTCAGAGCTTGGTGAGCTGACAAATCTTACAAGCATTAATCTGTCTTCTAATGGATTAGTTGGACCAATGCTTCCTTGGTCTGCACCATTGGTACAACTTCAAGGCCTTATTCTATCAAACAACCACCTAAATGGCACCATTCCTGTTGAGATAGGCCAAGTTCTTCCCAAAATTTCAATGCTAGACTTGTCCGGTAATGTACTTACCGGAAGTCTACCCCAGTCTTTGCTGTGCAACAAATATCTGAACCGCCTGGATGTCAGTAACAACAATCTCTCTGGGAAAATTTTATTCTTTTGTCCCATGGACGGAGAATCCTCAAGCTCATTGCTTTTCTTCAATTCAAGCAGTAACCATTTCTCAGGGACCCTAGATGAGTCTATCTCAAACTTCACACAACTGTCTTCTCTTGATATCCACAACAATAGCCTCACTGGAAGCTTACCATCAGCACTCTCTGATCTCAGCTTTTTGAACTATCTTGACCTCTCAAGCAATGATTTCTATGGTGTCATCCCTTGTGGTATTTGCAATATATTTGGCCTCACATTTGCCAACTTCTCTGGTAACCACATCGAAATGTTCAGCTCATCTGATTGTGCAGCAGGAGGTGTTTGTTCTACTATTGGCACTGGTCGTAGGGTGGCTCATCCATCTCATCGAGTTCGAAGATTAGGGATCATTTGTATCCTTTCACTTGCTGTCATCATTGTGTTGGTACTTCTGGTGTTTTATCTGAGACACAAACTATCAAGGAACAGTTCATTGGTTATTGTGCCTGCTGGTAAGGCCAAGGCTACCGTTGAGCCAACCTCAAGTGATGAGCTCCTAGGAAGGAAGTCAAGGGAACCTCTGAGTATCAATCTCGCAACTTTTCAGCATTCACTGTTGCGGGTCACTACCGATGATATACTGAAAGCCACAAAGAATTTCAGTAAAGAACACATCATAGGTGATGGTGGCTTTGGCACTGTCTATAGGGCGGCACTCCCTGAAGGCCGGAGAGTCGCGATCAAGAGGCTTCATGGTGGCCATCAGTTCCAGGGTGACCGTGAATTCCTAGCTGAGATGGAGACCATTGGAAAGGTGAAGCATCCAAACCTTGTTCCCCTGCTTGGTTACTGTGTTTGCGGCGACGAGCGGTTCCTGATCTACGAGTACATGGAGAATGGGAGCCTTGAGATATGGCTGAGGAACCGTGCAGATGCGGTTGAAGCACTTGGATGGCCAGACCGTCTCAAGATCTGCCTTGGTTCTGCCCATGGACTTGCTTTCCTTCATGAAGGATTTGTGCCTCATATCATCCACCGGGACATGAAATCAAGCAACATCCTGCTGGACGTGAACTTCGAGCCGAGGGTCTCTGACTTTGGCCTCGCAAGGATAATCAGCGCGTGCGAGACTCACGTCAGCACCGACATCGCCGGTACATTTGGATACATCCCCCCGGAGTACGGCCAGACAATGAAGTCCAGCACGAAAGGCGACGTGTACAGCTTCGGCGTCGTCATGCTGGAGCTTCTTACAGGACGGCCACCTACAGGGCAAGAAGACTTGGAAGGTGGTGGGAACCTTGTCGGCTGGGTACGATGGGTGATCGCTCGCGGGACAAGGAACGAGCTGTTTGATCATTGCCTGCCGGTCTCAGGCGTGTGGCGGGAGCAGATGGTGCGCGTGCTCGGCATCGCCCTGGACTGCACGGCCGACGAGCCGTGGAAGCGGCCAAGCATGGTGGACGTGGTGAAGGGCCTCAAGACGACCCAGGCAATGGAGTGCGGGCCTCTGGTGGTGACGGTGTCCAGGGGCTCGTAGTGCTGGCCTCGTAGCACTGTTCTTGACAGTGATGTGATGATGTAATAATGTAGGCTGATGGTAGGCAACTTGTAGTTGTAGTTTTTATCTTTGTCAAAAAGAAAGGTAACTTGTTGTTGTGTTGAGTAACCTCGCTGGAGGTTGTAATGAGATAAACCAGTGTTGCTCATGTTCAGGCTGTAGTTGGGACAAATGCTGTTGTATCTTGATTCATGTACTGTCTTTGTCAGTTACTCATGGCAGCATGAGTGTTTCACAAGCTCTGCAGATGGTTGTGTTGAAAGTTGACTTGTCCATTCTTTTGTTTATGCATTTCAAAGAACTGGTAGTTCTAAGCTCATGTTTTTTTGTCTGTTCTGCCAGATCCAGAGCTTTATAATCTCACCTCATTCGCTGGTTTGCTGCTGCTTATGCTTTAACTGATTTTTTTCTTCTGTGTAATAGTGCACCATAGAACTCCCAGTAGTCTGGTACTGGTTATGCTCATCTGTTTGCGAGAATATGCTCTTCTGCTCTTCACTTTCTTTCAGGGTCATGTGGCCAATCCATACTGACAGTTGTACTAGTATCTATTGCCAGGCCAGCAGAATCTTGAGAAATGGGGAGAAATGACGCGACGCAGGAATGAGCAGTTCAGCTTACTGCCTGCTTACAAAGAAACCTGCACATGTGTGGTTCAGCCGGGTAACACTTTCATCTCTGGCTTGATCCCTGGAACGGAGAAGCACTCCCAACATAAATTCCCTCAGCTTCATTCGTTCGCCATCTCTGGTACGGTCACCATCAAGGAGTTTGCCAGTTGCCTGAATTGGGCCCATAATTTTCATCTACCGCTGTCGACACAAGCTCATGAGCAATTCCTCCCGCTAGTTGACCTCATCCCTGCTCTGAACCCCCTAGGCAAAGATAACTGGATTTGTTTGGGACAGAAAAATAGATACTCTTCGATGAAGATGTACAAGTATTTGTTGGGCAATCAGGCAGAACACGTCTTTTTAAAAAAGCATCTGGAACAGCTCCAGCAGGGTCAAGCGTAAAATCTTCTTCTGGCTGATAGCACATGGCAGAGTTAACACCAGGAACATGTTAACACGAAGGGGTATGCATATTGATGATATTCACTGCCCAAACTGCAACGAGCAGGCTGACGAAACTCTTCTGCAGCTCGTGAAGAATCACAGCCATCGCTACCCCAGCAAATCACAGCTTGGTACCCGGCCTTTAACACACATGATGATGAAACAAAGTACTAGTATTATTCTTTGTCTCTTGATTTGGTTATTAACCTGATTATTACAAACACTATATAGAATTGGACAAACAAACACTAATGACATGCTATAAGATGGACAAGGTCGAATTTTAACAGTTTATAACATATAAATAAGATATAGGTGCACGTATGGCATATTTTACTTTGCATGATCATGCATAGAATGTATGAAGTCTCTACACTGGAAGGAGATAGTGAACATTAAATCTGTCAGAAGTATTTCCTTCCCAACTTGCCATGCTTAGTATCCTGTATTTCTGTATAGTCTAGTTCACCCTCGATCAATTGACGGCTAGGATTTGATTCGCCAATCTTAAAGTTTCCCCTTAGTGATTTTGTTCCTAAGAGACAACTTCTGCTTCCGTATCCACTCCTTTGGAACCTTGTGCTTCCGATTATCACACACTGGATTATTATATTGTTTTATGTCCTCCAGATTCACCGCTGCTTCCATGACACATCTGGCATAGCTAACAAAATTTTCTTCTGCTTTAAACCTACCATAGATTCTGAGCTCAGCCAGACTGTGGTGTTTGAAATTAGATGCAGATGGTTCCCACTCAAGTCCTTTGTCCTTCTCCTCGCTGTACGCATGCCTCTTCCTCCGCTTCCCCAATATCATTTCACACCAATGATTCCGCACCTGCATTCGATCAGGTAAAGAATTCCTAACTGGTCACAAAAAGTTTAACTTCTAAATGAAACAATACGCTTTGCAATTCCAATACGAGGTGGAACAAAAAAAAAGAGAATTAAAGAATCGGTACAAAGAGGTTACCATGATGCCCAGTTCCTTCAGGGCAGGTGCACCTTGGAGTATGAACATTGTCCAGGTGAGATCGCATTCTTCAGAAATGTTAATCAAATTCACAAGCCTTAGTTTGTGGAACACCGGTAACAATTATCTTCGACCTTCTGGTTTGACCCAAATCTGCCACAAAAAAGGGATAATACAGAATTCTGTTAACCAAAAATAATGATTACAACCTCTGCACGACACACATCACGCTGACAACACTGTGGACTTTCACTTGCCTTTTCGCATTTGAAGTCCAAATGCAGGTTGCTTATGGCGGTATTACCAAGAAACCCACCTGACCGCGACGCCCAGGCCCATGGAGGACGGCCCGCACCAACCCCCACGCGCGTAGGGGCAAGAAGTCCCACCGCTGCCTGCGCCGGCTGGGCTTCGCCCGGTCGCGCCCTGTGGCGGCGGCGGGGGAGAAGTCTGGCGGCTAGGGTTTCCTCTCCGGCACCTGCGGGAGTGTCGTGGGAGGGGAGAGGGGAGAGCTCTGGCATGTGTTATACCATATGCACCTACATTCCTGAACTAACTTAGGACAGCACATTCCCAACCTTAGGTGATAATATTTTATCTGAAAGTAAGTATCTCTGAAACATCAAATATGCACCGTTTATGTATGTTTCATCGATCCTAAATTTAGTGAGTTTCAATATTCGCACCTTGTCAACTTTTCAAAACTTCAGCACTAACCAGGAAAACAAATTGAAGGTGCCCTTCTACTGTCTGTTGTGATGTACAATGGTGTTCAGTTCGCTGATCCATTTCAGGATACCCAAGAAAATCATCGATAAAGGCAGTATCCGCAGTTTGCCAACTAAATCCCTGTCCTCCGGAGAAAGATGAAATGTTCTATTCTCTTTTGCTATCATAGCCAAAACAACCCTTTCGCTTTAATCTTCACTGATCATGACAAGGCAATTTCATGATCAGAGGGTTTCACCAGAAACCGCACAAAACCTGAAGTTTTCTGTATCCTTCAATTGATGTTTTCCTTATCCTTCAATGTAACATTCTGGAGAGGGCTAACAGGTTTAATCAGGGATGAGGCCCACCATTTGGCTTGTGCCGGTGCTCTGGGGTTGCGTGTTCTAATCCCAGTTGATTGGGATGTGCACTAATCTTTCTCTCTCTCTCTCCTTTTCTAGTGTGTGTTGTATCTTGCCCTCCTGGGTTGTACTATCCTTTCTACCTTTTCAATACATCAAGACACAAGCCTTTTGCATTTTCTCTGAAGCAAAACATTCTGGAGAGGGTACATATACATCACAATGAGATACGTTCATGAAAAAAATGTTGGATCTATTGCATGTTTACCTTTGCTCAGTCCAGATCAAGCAAGCATTTTTCTTTTTGCAAATTATCCTGCTTATTGATGCCAACCTAGCACATTAAGGTAGAATTGATGAATACAAATGTTATTGAGAGATCAATACAGAATTTAGTTCACAAAGTGTACCTGGTACATGATTCACCTGAACAAAGGGTGCTCTTTTATGTCCAGCAAAATGCAAATCATCAACATAATCATTTCAACCAGCAATCCAGTATTACTAAAGGTGATGCAAATCAATGAGCAGCTCCCTTCAATACATGAATGGACAATGGAACATCACCAATAGTCACCACATGAGCATGTTCCCTTGTCAAAATGATGAAAGCGATTGATGTCTCTCACAATAATTTCTTGTTTGACTATTTTGGATATCACCTTAAATATGGCATGGCAATCCAAGCAGGAGCGCAAATTCTTCATTATCCGAATTGGATGTCCAGGCGGTGTCATCACAAGCCCATATGCTAAAGCCAATCTCTCACTATGCACCCACAGCATGCGAGCCTTTTGTTCCTCATCTACGTCATGCAACACTACGTTAGTATCAGGAACATAACCTGTCCTATGGGTTTTCAGGTTTAGCCATTCTAGCATAGCATGTATCACTCGCATATCTGGATGGTCTTCCAACCCTACTGAAAAGGCATGAACTTCACCCTTCATCTCAACCCAACTAAGACCAGTCTCCTTCCTTACACCTATATTCCTCATTGATTTCCTCAAAAGAGCAACTTCATCCAAATTTCCAGCTGCAGAATACATGTTTGATAGCAAGACATAAGTTGTCTCGTCTTGTGGTTCAATCTCAAGCACCTTCTCTGCAGAAAATCTCCCCAGATCCACATTTTTATGCACTATGCAGGAGCTAAGCAATGCACGCCAAACCATAGCAGATGGTGCTTTAGGGATATCTCCAATAAAGTTCAGAGCATCATGCAGACGGCCAGCACGTCCTAGAAGTCTAACAATGCAAGTGTAATGCTCCATGGATGGCTTGATGCCATGATCAAGCTTCATAGAATTAAACAGAGAGAGTCCTTGGCTCACTAAACCCGTGCTACCATAGACAGACAGGAGAGCAACAAAAGTGATATCGTTAGCTTGAATACCATTTTTGTTCATCCTGTCAAAAAGTTCTCGGGCCTGTGCAGCATGTCCATGAACAGCATATCCTGAGATTATGGCATTCCATGAAATTAAATCATGTTCTTTCTGAGTTTCAAATATCTTGCGAGCATCCCTGATGCATCCACACTTTGCATATGAGTCAATAAGTGAATTGCTTACAATGGTGTCACTGTTGAATGTGGATTTCTCAACCAAACAGTGAACCTGGCCAACATGATTGATGGATGCTGTGCTTGCGCAAGCCCGGAGCACGCTTGAGTATGTAACTTGAGTTGAAGGTGCTGTAGCAGCACGCATTTCACGGAATACAGTCAAAGCATCTTCTCCAAAACCAGACTGGCTGTAACCAACAATAATTGTGTTCCAGCTCACCTCGTTGGCATCCCGCAATGATGAGAAGATCTTGAGTGAGCTTTCCATGTCGCTGCACTTGGCATAGAGATCCATTAGTGCATTTCCAACAAATAACTCAGACTCATGACCAATCTTTATAGCATTGCTATGAATTTGCTCGCCTAGGTCCAAGAGGGGCATATTAGCACAAGCTTGCAGAACACTTGATAGACTAAATTCATTAGGCACCACAGAAGACCGCATCATTTTGATGAACAGCTCGAAGGCCTGCTCGTTCTGATTGCTCTGTGCGTACAGGGATATCATAAAACTCCAAAGTATCACATCACCATGGGGAACCATCTCGAAAGCCAAGCGGGCATCCTCAATACCCCCGCATTTGGCATACATATCAAGCAGCGCACCACAAACGTGAGGCTCAGCATCATAAAGCGTTTTTACTGAACAGGCATGGATACCTTTGCCTAGCGCAACCGACGACAAGCACACGGCAGCCCTGAGCACACTGGTCAGTGCAAAGGGGTTGATCTTAGAAACCGCCACCCTCATCTCCCGGAAAACCTGAAGCGCGTCTTCCGGGCGGTTATTCTCAGAATAGCAAGAAACCATAGCAGTCCAAGCAACGGCATCCTTACCCACGATCCGATCAAACAGGCGCCTTGCATCACCGACAACCCCGCACATGGAGTAGGCGTCGATCAGCGCAGACCCGACAAAGGCGTTCCGGTCATGGCCCAGCTTGCACGCGCAAGCGTGCACGCCCCAGGCGAGCCCCAGAGCGTCCATGGCAACAACCAGCTTCAGCACCGAGGTGAGCACGAACTGGTTCACCTCGTGCCCCTCCCGCCGCAGCTTCCGGAACAGCGCCGTCGCCGGCTCAAACTCCCCCCGCAGCGCGTGGGCCTGGAGGAGCGTGACGAAAGACACCATGTTCCGCTCCGGCAGCCCGTCGAACACCCTGCGCGCGCCGGCGAAGGGCCCGAGCTTGGCGTACAGGTTGATCAGGACGTTGGCGCAGAAGAGGTCGAGGCCGCCGCCCCGCACGACGTGGCCGTGCACGGCGCGGCCGCCGCGGGCGTCGCCGCGCGCGACGCAGCCCTGCAGCAGCCTGGCGCACGCGTGCGCGTCGACCCCGGGTCCGCGCCCGGGTTCGGGGAGGGCGAGCGAGGTGAGCTCGTCGTCGAGCCACTGCAGCGCCGCGTTGGCCGCGAGGGCGCGGCGGGGCGGGCGCGTGTGGTGAGAGACGGCCGGGAGGAGGCGGCAGCTCGCACGCCGGATCATCGGCCGTGGCGGGACTGGCGGGCGGCAGCGGCAGCGCACCGACAGGATTTTTTGGTCTCAGTTTTTTTTGGGCCCCCGTCTACAGAATTAGGGCCGCGGAAGTGGATGCAGCCCACGCGAGGCTGGTGCTGGAGACCGGCTAGGCGAATGGCAACAAACCCGCTGATGTTTAGTCCCACCTCGGCTATCTCAGCGAGTTCGACCCAGCTTATAAACCCGGCCGCGACAGCCAGACCTGTCCCTTCGGGGACATCCGATAAAATTGGAACGATACAGAGAAGATTAGCATGGCCCCTGCGCAAGGATGACACGCACAAATCGAGAAATGGTCCAAATTTTTTTGAGGTTTCGCGCGCAGGTCACTTTTCTTCTCGCATATATGCCCCTGGTACCTTACTTCCACGCCCTCGCTTCTTTGTGAACGCTTACAGGTAGGTCCTTACTTCTATTTGTAGCAGCCCTATTGGTGCTGGAGCTCCACTTACGAACTGGCCCTCCAACTTTCCTTTTAACACATATATACAGTCCTCTTGGCAATCCTGTTAGACGTTGGGCATAACTGTGGTGAAATTCTGTGAAACAACTTTGCAGCTCCCTTATGCAGCTTATTGTCGGTTTCCTGTAACTTTTTTTAAAACACTATACTAGACTTTTTTACGAGCAACGATTGAGAAATAAAAATACCCTAACACCATTTTTGATATACAACGAGACATATTTTCGGATCATTTTTTGCTGCTAACATACACCCGTGTATATTGACGATCCATGTTATTTCGTTCGATTAAGAGCATATTTGAAGAAGAAGAAATGTGCCATTGTTGACTACAAACTGATACTCCAGCACAATTTCCTCATGTAATTGTACCAGTTAAATGTACAGAGGGCGCGAACTTGCATTTTACTAGATAACGTCAGAAAGACAATTTTTTTGATAGATGCACGAATAACCACCAAAAGAGGAGATTACCAGCCAAAAGAGGTTCGTGACGCTGTGTAACCAGCCGGCATTCTTGAGATATAGTTTCCTTTGTTTGCACTGCGGCTTCTCCCAAAGACTTGCTATGCTAAGGAAGCGGCTGCGATGAAACTTAGTTGTTTACGTCAAAAATGAATGTTAAGCAGTTGTTTGGCAACATAGTTGTGGAAACAACTGCAAAGTTGGCGAGAAGCCGGAAATGCCCCAAAGAACGCCCACATCCACCTCCCACCAATGCGCCCTCCCCTGTTCCTCCTGCGCAACCCGCACCTCGGTCAACTCCGCCTCACACTTCATCGGCGCCAAGTGCGTTGCCCCTACCAAAAGTTGGTTCCTAAAGCCCAAACAAACAAGACCAAAGATGCATGTGTTAAGAGTTTATACATGCACTCCAATCTGATGAATCCTGATCTTGTAAAACTCTCGCATACTCTGCATATATAAATACAATGACGTGGCCTCCCTGAAAGGTAAAGACGCTTACCCACCTTCCTTCTCAATTCACAGAGTGCTCAAGAGGTCTTCTGAAAATTCTATGAATCAAAGAGCGAGATGTCTATGTACTTGCGGGAGAAAACAAAAATCATCCTAAATTGAGCAGAAGAACTAACCAAATATGAACATATAGCACGAAGAAATTACTAGGACCCGATGCTGGAAAGGACAAGATCCAGATTCTCATCTCGAACCAAAATCCACAGCGTCTCTTTACGGCCATTCATGCTCCCTCTTCGATCCCGCCACTAGAACAACGCGAAAGAGCCAGCGGCGAGGTGTCCCTGTGGATCCCGGGCTTCTTGCTCGAGCTGGACGGCGCGCTGATTTGACTGCCTGAGGACTGCTGAGCCGACGATCCCGACCCTGACATGTAGCTGCTGCTGAAGCTCCTGACCTGCCATTCCGGGACGTAGCTAGGCCTCATGGTACTGTCCACGTCGGTCACCTCGTTGTCTTCCGTGAGCATGGACACGACCTTGGACATCGGTGGGCGTCGCTGAGGCAGGCCCATGGTGCAAAGAAGAGCAACATTGATGAGTCGCGCAGCTTCTTCCTCGTCGCGAATTCAATGAGTTTACTATCCAGCAGTTCAAGTGTCCGTTGGCTCTCGTGCAGATACCAGGCCTGCAAGTTGTGGTGAGCTTAATTTCCTTGGTATGCTGAATAAAATGAAGTTGATGGTTTATTTTGAGGTCAGGATAAGTATGTGAAAGCTTACACATCCAAGAAGATACTTCTCATCTTCCTCGAGACTGTCATCGAAGTTCCGGCGTCCAGCGAGGATCTCCAGTGCCACGACCCCGAATGCGAAAACGTCGGCCTTCTCTGTCAGGTGTCCCATCATGGCGTACTCGGGTGCAAGATAACCACTAACATCAGAGAACACCGTGAGCGTCGGATCGACTCTCTGTTATGAATCAAGGTGCATGAAACGATTAAGACGGACAGCAAATGTTCTTACAGCGTGCCAGCGACTCCGGTGTTGAGATGCGTCATGCTGTCCTTGTAATGCCTAGCCAGCCCGAAGTCAGAGATCTTAGGGTTGAGATCAGCATCGAGCAAGACATTGCTGGCTTTGATGTCCCTGTGGACTATCCGCATGCTGGACTCCTCATGGAGGTATGCGAGACCTCTTGCAATGCCTATGCATATCTCGAAGCGCGTTCTCCAATCTAGGTTCAAGTCTGTCTTGCCTGTGTTTTCACCAAAGATTTAGACACTTGGAAGGATACTTTTGATGGTGATGATTTAACAACAGACATTTCAGGTGGACGATGAGAATGAGAGTTACCAAAAATTGCTTGATCGAGGCTCCCTTGTTCCAGATACTCATAGACCAAAAGTGGTGTCTTACTGTCGATGCAACAACCGTGCAGCTTCACGAGGTTTCGATGCTGCACCGCAGATATGGTTGCAATTTCTGTCATGAACTCTTTTTTCCCTTGATGAGATGTAGAAGACAGCTGCTTTACAGCTACAATCCTCCCATCAAGTAGCTTACCCTGTACAAAAAAGATACAACTCATGATTTCGGCGTGAAACAAGTACAATATGTTCAGTACATTGTGTATAGCAACGATCTACAATGAAATCTAGAGCTGCTTAATCTTGTTGGAAATGTAACCAACCTTGTAAACAGGTCCATATCCCCCTCTTCCGAGAATGTTGCTATCACTAAAACTGTCAGTAGCAGACTTCATTTCACCGTAACTGAAGATGTTAGGCCTTCCAACTATACTGAACAGCTCTGTAAAATGAAGCACGTGTCAATTTATCCCCATGATTAACACTCCAATTTTAGTGGTTTGTGTTACCTTCCATTTCCACCTCTAGCCTTCTTCTTTTCTGCCTCCAAACAATGGCCCCAGCGAGTGCTAGAAATCCTAAAATCGCAACACAGACTACAACTCCAACAACCAAACCTGTTCTACTGCTAGTGCTGTTTCTCTGTGAACCAGGATCCCCTTCACCGTTGCTATCTACAGTAGGAGTAAGATAATAGAAAGTGGACTGTTGTCATATGATTTATGTAACTAATTGATAGCACAAGTAACAGTACCATAAGAAGATACGCTTAATGCTGATATCGATGGCCCATAGAACCCTTGTTCAGGAATGCAACAAGTGCCCTTTCCAGCCCAAAAGAGATGAATATCAATGACATTATTCGTTACTTCAACAGTGTACTGTCTTTGAACAGCAGTATAAGATTTTCCATTTGTTTGCTTCTTTATATCGAAATCTGTTTCTTTAAGATCTCCCTGCACCAGGGAAGCAAGCAAAATATATTAAAATCCACAGAGAAAATTGGAATATTCTGGAATCGGTTTAGTGCATAAAACAAATGAGAATCATTGCAAAATATTATCATTTGCTTATATATTCAAGAATGAGCCACCTGGATATATATATTGAAAATCCTCTTTCCCACGCTTTTCCATGTCTGGTCATCTGGGAAAAAAATCTCTGCAAATTGAAGTACAACGCTGTACATGCCATTCTTGAGCCCAATGCCGAAGTATCTCAATGAAGAGGGTGACATTCTGGCTGTCTGAAATAGTTCAGAATCAAGTGTGTTGGTAAACCGGCGAGAAGTGTATATTATATAACTCCCATTAGCCGAGTCCATGAATCTCCCGATGTTGCTAACGCCCCATCTCGTTGAGTTCGTAACATAGTATGATGCAACTGGAAGACTAGCATCATCAGGTTCGTAAATGGAGTTGTCTGAGCCTCTGATGGGTCTCGAACCACCAGAGTCTACCGCAAAGGAAGACTCTACAGATTAGGAGAAATAAATAAGTGATACAGATTTTAGTGAAACTGCTAAGGATTGAGAGATAAGGACTCACGATGTGGAGAACCAATAAAACATGGAGTATCTCGCTGAAGACAATTTAGTCCTGAAGGCAAAATACTAGGAACAAAACAGACCGTTCAATCACATGGTGAATAAAGTGTTCTGTAGATATGATGGGCAACTAAATGAAGCAATAGAAAAAAAAACCTGTTGTTCGAGTTATCTATCCCAAAGTTGTTCCACACCAAATTCCTAAAAGAAATGCCATTCAGACAGTTAGGTCACAAACTGTCATGTTCATGAAAGTTTGTGGTTCACATTCCAGATTGAAAATGCAACAGGCATGCGTTGATTTGTGTGCCTTCTAAATGGGAATTTGAAGAGAAAAACCTACACTTGTAAATTATTCATGTTGACCCAGGAAGGGTATCTTCCTGAGAGCCTATTGTATGACAAGTCACTGCAAAGATAGATGGCACACATGTTGATCAAAAGGAAGAAGAAAAAAAGAAGACCAGGACACATCCAATCTTTCAAGTTGGACATATTTGCGGACATACATGCTGTCAGTATGAAACAGAAAAAAAAATGAAGGAAGGAAACAGCTCACATAGTAGTAAGTGAAGGGCTAATCAAATCTGGTAAGCTCCCAGAGAGGTTATTGCTCCCAAGAAATCTGATTCATATGAAGTTTAGTTTGGGAAAAATGGAAATAATATTTTAAATAGGACTGTAGAAAACATTAGATTCTATACATATATCCTTACAGGAAAACGAGGTTATTCAGGTTCAGAAGGGTTGGAGAAACTTTGCCTGTGATGCTGTTAAAACTCAAGTCCCTGATTCAACCAGAACGTACAAAGACCTTTTAAAACAAACATACATTACTCTAAGCTATACAGTAGATGTTCTAAAAAAAACTACAGAGTAGATTCCAAACAGTTCCTCGGTAATGTTAAACTCGTAAGTTTTGTCCAAAATTGCTTACAGATAATTGAGGTTAGAAATTTTGAGAAGTCCACTGAAGCAAGATTGTCAGATATCCTGGAGTTTCTCAGAACTCTGTAGGAAGAGAATAAAGAGGTTTAGGATTTTCTCAGATATGCTTAGATATACAAAGTTGTGAAGTGCAAACTAATAAAAAGTTGTTAAATAACAAACTATGTCACCATACAGAGTACTCAGCGATGTCATGTTAGCCACAAAAGCCAATGAAGACACCTCTCCCGTTAAATCACCTATTCGCCTTTACAATATAAAAGTTAGTGAAGAACAAGCCCGATTTTTGCACTAAGTGCACAATAGCTGTCACCAAATCTGAAGTAGGAAGGACATACAAATTTGCCAAGTTGATAAGGTTAGAAAAACCCGGTGGAATGGGACCGTCAAAGTTATTTCCATGGAGTCTCCTGCATTGATACGTACATCTAAGTAGCAGAGAAAAGAATCAACTCCTTCACAATTTTCAAAAGCGGACTCTAAAATGTGATAAATAGGAAGTGGAATGATCTTAAAAAAAAAAAAACAGTACTTCAATCCTATCATGAACATTGAAAACATATGTGGATCATTTCTTGGCCCGGTTTCATCATTTTCATCTACAAATTCTTCATGTGATGTCTTACAGATCCGTCAAATTGGATAAGCTTCCAATATAATCAGGTATCTTCCCAGTAAACTCGTTATCTGATGCCCATCTGAACAGATAAGAACGAAGTTAATACGCTGACTGTGCCTTAATGACTTTATAACAGATAGAAAGTATGATAAGAGAATTTACAGGACTTTCAGGTTCTTAAGTTTGGAAAAGGTAGATGGCAGCTCTCCACTTAAACCACAACTATCGATATACCTGAAATTGATAGAGTGAAATGGTTATGCTGAGTTTTGGTACATAGGTCTTACAAGGAAAAACAGGTTAAGCAGAACCAAGACATACAGTTGCTCAAGATTGCTCAAGTTTTCTACTACTTCAGGGAGTGGACCGACAAACTTATTTGTGCTAATGGCCCTGAAACATAAGGAAATGTGGTTCAGAAAATAAAAATATGACACAGTTGGTGCTTCCTTTACAGAGCCTATATTTTTTTATTTTTCACGCTAACTTCCAGAAGCAACAAGATTCTGAGCATCATCACAAATAAAATGAAGCAATGGATCGAAGTGACTGCAATATTTTTGTGTTGGGTTTGAATTTCCAAAATAACAAGAGATGTATTCTCTTACATCGCAACGAGATTCTCGAGGTTACCCAGCTCCCTCGGTAGAACTCCAGTTAATGCATTGGTTCCCAAAGTTCTTGCAAATTTGAAAAGAAAACAGGGCAAGTTATGCACTACACGAGATATCATGTAGTAGTACTACCATTTACATTTAAATGCTTCAGAGAAACACAAACTGTAATTCTTACAGATACTGCAACCGAGTCAACTTTCCAAGAAATGCTGGTAAAGATCCAGCTAAGTAATTCTGCGCTAAATTCCTGAAAGTGTGTCAGATAACAAATGTAAAACTAATCTTTCCAAACTTGCATCTGCAGAAACTCTTATTGGCTGGCAGGCATCAGCATTTAATTCGCATAGGCCTTGGAAATTGAAAGCAACTAAAACTACCACGCTACCAAATGATATGTAACATAAATGTTATCGCATGGACTAGCCTGGTAATATGTAACATAAAATACTCCCTCCGTTCCAAAATAGATGACCCAACTTTGTACTAACTTTGTACTAAAGTTAGTGCAAAGTTGAGTCATATATATATATATATATATATATATATGTCGATTGAAAATAACATGTAAATGGAGGAAAGGACATCTGAAAAGCAAACACATCAATAAAAGTGACATCTACTAAAAGTGGCAGAACTAAGCAACAACGAAATTGTATGTCTAAAACATGAATACTCTGTTGGCACCATTCTAACCTATAGCTGTATGACCCTGAGCACATAGTTCATGAAAGCAATACTCTACTTTCTCTCCCGCTCGCAAATGGCATGCAGCAGACACTAACTAGGGGAACCGCAGATTATGATTATGAGCTTGTGTAACAATTTAAGTGGACATCCATTAACTTTGAAGCATCATGGTGAAAATAGTTCATACAGGTTTGTCAGGTAAGTTAGATTTTGCAGTTCCGCAGGAATCTGACCAACCACATCTAGTGCATATACTTTCCTGCACGGACAAATGGAAGAACAATAAGTAATAGGCTAACATTGTGAAAGCATCGACTAGGATTAAGGATGTGAACATGCAACTACTCATAGCAAACAAGAATTGTGTGGTGAGTTCATAAGCATCCAGAGTTCCAGATACATTGGATCATATCCCATTTTTCAGTAAGTTTTTCAAAGAAATTAATATAGATCATAAAGAATTTCTAATGTGCAGTTGTCTTATATTGATTGCTAGAAAAATCTTGAACATTTCTTGTTGATGGTAGCCACTTCAACATATATTCCAACAATGAAGTAAGCCTCCATATAAGTGCCACTGATAGGTGGTTTCAGAATCTTTTTGGCTTGCTATTTTTAGACAAGGAACTGCATTCGTCCGATACAAGTCGTCAGCTTACAGCACAGCAGTAGTGCCGTCAGTAGTGCCGTCAGTGAGGTCCGGTCTACAAAATGCCAGCTCTAACTGACTAACTGTACTTACTATCGCTAATTACAACTTCAAGCTGAAATATAACATTTGTTTGTAGCAAACTTTCAACCGGCAAACCGAGTGTTGTTACCTGCAAGGACCAACCCGTTGCCCAGAGCGAACATGCACTCACGAATGGCACTAATGTTTCCTGGGATCGAAAGGAGAAACTTACAGCTGGGTTATGTGGCAGACGGTGCTGACGTTGTAGGAGCAGACGCACTTAATGCCCAGTTTGAGTTTGTTGTCTGAATCAATGTCGGTGTCGTCGACGGCGGCACCGCTGCAAGGCTCGCCGCTGATGTTCCACGCCGTGGACGCCCGCAGGCCCCACCGCGAGAACATGGCGTTCAGCGCGGCCACTGCGCTTGTATGCAAGAGGAGTAGTACATCTGAAGTCGATTCGAGCACGTTAAAGAGTGGAATGAAATGCTCTGCGTGTGCCACGCACCTTCGGACGGATCTGTCTGCGCCTGCCGCTGAGCCCGAGCAGAGAGCGCGAGCAGCAGCACGAGGCCGCTCAAGCAAAAAGACGGCGAAACCAGCAGCTCGTGGCGTCGCCTCATCGTTCCCCTCCCTCCTCTCGCCGCCTGACTGAGATCGATGGTGAAGGATGCCTACTGGTACTCTCCAAGGGGCGCATTGACCAGGCCATGCCTATCATTTGGTCATCGTTGGCGGCTACTTGGCAGTTTGTACTAGTACTAGTATAATTCACCCCAGAGCTGGTGGGCGAGGCGCATGTCGGCGGCAGTGCGCGTCGGACGGACGGCCCCGGTTGGTGGCTACGAGCTACCTGCAGCGGAGATCTGCCACTCGTATGCATAATTGCATATTCAACTCCGCTAGCTCGAATCTAGATCTTGACGACCCAATTTCGGTAGGTAAGGTATGGTGATGATGCGAGAGGATGGGATCGTACAGGGCGGCAGACGCGCAGGACGCCGGGGTGCGCAGCTGGAGCGACAGGGGACGTCACCGCATAGGACGACGAGATGTTGTGCCGCTGGTCGGAAGGCCGCCGCCGGCCGCCATGGGCAATCTTTTCTCCGCTCATCTTCCTGAGCCACGACAACCCAGCATTCTACGCTCGGCCCAAAAAACGGCGCGGCCTTTTTTTACTAGCTGAGCGTAGAGTTGCACGGCATCGACTAGTTAACCGGCTGAATCGTTTTCCTCCTGTCCCTGCCGCTGGAACCTAGCTGCCGCCAGGAGACCAATCTTCCAGCGCCGTCCTCCGGCGGCTCCCTTCCGCCGGCGACCTCGGTCGTCAGTGGTGAGGGGGGCCGCCGGATCCACGCGTGTGGATCGTTTTTACTCTCTCGTAATTTAGATTTTTAGGCTTTTCATCGTCTTCGTTTCGGCGGCAATGATGACAGCGCTGAATAAAGATTCTTCGGATCCTTTCTTGACAAGGCCATCGGTCCTATGGTTGGGGATGGATTTGGAAACCAGTCTGTTCAAGCAAGGATGGCGTGGCGGCGGCGGCATCCTCGTGGTGGACATGTGTCCTCGGGCTCCGCCGTTGCGACGGCGTTTGCTCCAGCGTTGACGCGGAGCTTGGGAGGTAGTCCAGGAGCGGATGCAGATTGTGGTCTGCATCAACGACATCTGGAAGACGGAACATGTGCTAGGTTCGTGGTTCGTGGATGGCAGGTATGGTTTTCTTCTGCACGTCTTAGTCGCGATGGGGTGCCAGATCTGGAGTTCGATGGCGTGTCCGGGATGTTGCCCCGGTCTGATTCGTTCAACGGTAAGGGCTTCACTTTTGGTGAGCCACCTTGGAGGTCCGCAAAGCTGCATATCAGCGATGGAGCCGCATCGAGCTCGGGTGAGGAGGTGATCCATCATTCTTTTCTTCGGTGGCTGCTGTCGTGGTGCCGGAGGCAGGTGATGGGCGTTGGTGTCAAGCTCAGAGATGTTCTGCTAGCTTTTCAGTTTTGTCATGTCGGTCCTTACGTGACTTGTACTTTAATCTTTATGATATGAATGAAACACGTATTACCATGCAAAAAAAAGAGTTGCACGGCATCCGATGCGAGTCGACCACGGGGAGAAATACTATTTTTTTTAGTCCAAACATACATGCTTTATTAAAAAAAACTATAACGTTAATGGGAATACAACTTAAATTTGGGGGATTTATGAGCCGCACATTGCGTCCTAAGAGCATCTTCAACAGCCGCGCGATATAAGCGCCACGCTGGAAAAATTCTGCTTTTCGCGTGCGCGCAGCCGCTCCAGGCGCTCCAGCGGAGGCGCAAAAAACGCGCGCGCGGCATAAGTAGTTCAGCGCACGGGACGAAACGGCATCGCGCGCCGCTTATTTCGTGTGCTCGCTTCCACGCGCTACACACACTACTAGGAGAAAATCTACTAGTAGCGCTTGAAATACCTATAGCAGTAGCGCCGGGTCCAGCGCTACTGCTAACACGCTACAGCTAAGTTGTAGCAGTAGCGCTGGTTAGTGCAATGCTGCTGTTAAGTATGGTTAGCAGTAGCGCTGCACTAACAAGCACTACTGCTAACTATCTGTAGCGTTGCAGAAAGGCAAACACTGCTGCTAATCCAGCTCTGCTGCTAGATGCCTACCAGCGTTGCTGCTAGTACTCCTGCTTTCACAGATTCATACCCCCTCTTCACGCAAAAATAAAGATTCATACACCCTCTACATATTTGTGATGTATTTGTACAGGCTCTATATAGTAGTTTCATCAGATCACAATAAACATACACTATTCTCATCATATCATACACATACAGTAGTCTCGTCATACCATCATCATCATCATAATCATAATCATTCAACACAAATATCATCGCATCTCGAAAATAGCGATACACAAGTCATGTCATGTCTGGAATAAGTGCAACTGCATGGTGATGGCACACACACAAGTTTCATCATCTCTATCTAAACCATGATGTAGAAGAGAAGAGCGATCAACATGAGCAAGACCACGACTATGTAGTACTTGAGGCACCGGCGGTCCCGCCCCCGCTCTTGCCGGAGCGTCCACCTCAAGTAACTACTTTTTGCTTCGGCTCTGATGTCGAACCCTCTGTGGCCAGCACCCGGGTACTTGTCCACCTGGGCCTGAGCGTCTGGTCAGTGGTCGTAGACTCCTGGAACCCTCCCAACGAACACGGCGTAGCAGTCCTTCGCCATCTCTGATCTATGTACCTGCATCGTCAGTTGATGAATTGAACGATAATATGCAACATAATGTACTTAAGAAAACATAGAGGCATAACTAGCAAAATACAAGCAACCTATAGTAAACATAAATGACGAAGTTCCTCATACCCAAACTAATTAACTAGAGCGATCTACGCTAGTTTAGGACCACAGTTTTATTACATCACATAGTTTCGCCGTCCATAAATTCAATGTTTTGTGATAGAAAGATAGTAGTGACACATTTTCATCGACAATCAGTCCTCCATGTTGGCGGTCCAATCTTCATAGTCAGGGAGGAATCACCCAAGCTTCTTCAAAGGCTTCAGGTCCAGATGCTGAGCGACTAGCAGTGCTCGTACATCATCCCGCATGATTGGCCCATGGTAGAACATCCCTGTTGGTTCGAGGACCTGCGTCATGATCACTTGGGCAAGTTCACACTATACATGATAAAACTCAGATCGGATTCGATGATCCGGTGTCTTTCCTATGCTTGTGGCCCAGTTGACAATCTTGGCATCGTTGGTAGTAGCTGACATGTGAAGGCGTTGATTATCCCTTCTGTACTTGAGCAGGTGATGCATGAGGTAGAATCCACCAGCCTTACTGGCATGCGGTTGCTGGATGTAGCAGAAGTTGGTCTTATGGCTGAAAACCAGCCCGTTCATCCTGTACTTTTCACCTTGATATATCCACTAGACATGCTGAAGGTTAACAGGGCACTATCGAGAACACTCTTTATGTGCTTGTAATCCTTTTTCTTGATGTTCTTCGATGAGTCCAAGTACATAACATGGGAGTATTCTGGGTACAGAACGATGAGGACGGCGCCCCCCACCCCGCCCCTACGCTGCGCAAATTAAGTACACCTCAAATTAGCCTCCATGCTTGCAAAGGAATGATTAACACTTACGAAAGGATATGCGTGGATGACTTACGTGGGATGATAAGGTAGGAGAATCGCTTCCTTGTCCTTATTAGCGATCATGAAGTCGGTGATTTACCTGCTCGCATAGTCATGGTGCTCTCTGCAGACTTCCAAGAAGCTCTCGTGCATATAGTACGGGTCCGCGAAGCAGATATATTTTATGTTCTCGATCCTGATGAAGTGTTGAGATACAACGCATACATGCAGATGAACTACAAATCCAGCTTGGTCATGTGGAACATGTCGTAGATGTAGTCAAATCGCAGGATGAACTTATCTGCGGGCCATCTCTGACGACAACTTCCCACCCGAGACCTGAGCCGTGCAAAGCGGGTATCCTGGTTTTTCTGAGATGAGAAGGCTTTTCTCTCTGGCCAGCACATCTTCATGGAGTATCCTTAGATCATTGTTCAGTATGTGCTCTAGCGCTTTCGCAGGTAGGATCGGTTCGCCGTGACATGGAAATGAAGGAAATATGCCCTAGAGGCAATAATAAAGTTATTATTTATTTCCTTATTTCATGATAAATGTTTATTATTCATGCTAGAACTGTATTAACCGGAAACTTAGTACATGTGTGAATACATAGACAAAACACATTGTCCCTAGTATGCCTCTACTTGACTAGCTCGTTAATCAAAGATGGTTATGTTTCCTAACCATAGACATGTGTTGTCATTTGATGAATGGGATCACATCTCTAGGAGAATGATGTGATGGACATGACCCATCCGTTAGCTTAGCATTATGATCGTTACAGTTTCATTGGTACTGCTTTCTTCATGACTTATACATGTTCCTCAAACTATGAGATTATGCAACTCCCGAATATCGGAGGAACACTTTATGTGCTACCAAACTTCACAACGTAAATGGGTGATTATAAAGGTGCTCTACAGGTGTCTTCGAAGGTGTTTGTTGGGTTGGCATAGATCGAGATTAGGATTTTTGACTTCGTGTTTCGGAGAGGTATCTCTAGGCCCTCTCGGTAATGCTCATCACTACAAGCCTAGCAAGCATTGTAACTAATGAGTTAGTTGTGTGATGAAGTATTACAGAACGAGTAAATAGACTTGCCGGTAACGAGATTGAACTAGGTATGATGATACCGGCAATCAAATCTCGGGCAAGTAACATACCGATGACAAAGGGAACAACGTATGTTGTTATGCGGTTTGACCGATAAAGATCTTCGTAGAATATGTAGGAGACAATATGAGCATCCAAGTTTCGCTATTTGTTATTGACCGGAGATGTGTCCCGGTCATGTCTACAAAGTTCTCGAACCTGTAGGGTCCGCACGCTTAACGTTCGATGATGATTTGTATTATGAGTTTATGTGATTTGATGACCGAAGATTGTTCGGAGTCCCGGATGAGATCACGGACATGATGAGGAGTCTCGAAATGGTCGAGACATAAAGATTCATATATTGGAAGGCTACATTCGGACACCAAAATGGTTTGGGTCGTTTCGGATAAGTTTCGGAGTACCGGGGGTTACCGGAACCCCCCTCCCCGAGGAAGTTATTGGGCCTCATGGGCCTTAATGGAGAAGAGAGAGGGCCGGCCAGGAGGTGGCGCGTGCCCCTTGCCCCAATCCGAATAGGACAAGGGGAGGGGCGGTGCCCCCCCTCCTTCCTTCTCTCCTCCTCCTCCTTCCCCCCTTCTCCCACTTGGAATAGGAAAGGGGTGGCGAATCCTACTAGGTTTGGAGTCCAAGTAGGACCCCCCATGGCGCGCCTCCCCCTTGGCCGGCCTCCTCCTACCCCTCCTTTATATACGTGGGGAAGGGGGCACCCTAGGACACACAAGTTGATCTTTTAGCCGTGTGCGGTGCCTCCCTCCATAGTTACACACCTCGGTCATATCGTCGTAGTGCTTAGGTGAAGCCCTGCGTTGGTAACTTCATCATCACCATCACCACGTCGTCGTGCTGAAAAAAAATCTCCCTCGGCCTCATCTGGATCAAGAGTATGAGGGACGTCATCGAGCTGAACGTGTGCTGAACGCGGAGGTGCCGTATGTTCGGTACTTGGATCGGTTGGATTGCGAAGACGTTCGACTACATCAACCACGTTATTGAAACGCTTCCGCTTTCGGTCTACGAGGGTACGTGGACACACTCTCCCCTCTCATTGTTATGCATCACCTACATAGATCTTGCATGGTCGTTGGATTTTTTTTTGAAATTACCGCATTCCCCAACAGTGGCATCTGAGCCAGGTCTATGTGTAGATGTTATATGCATGAGTAGAACACAAAGAGTTGTGGGCGATAATAGTCATACTGCTTACCAC
The DNA here is from genome assembly GCF_018294505.1 of Triticum aestivum. Classification (NCBI taxonomy): domain Eukaryota; kingdom Viridiplantae; phylum Streptophyta; class Magnoliopsida; order Poales; family Poaceae; genus Triticum; species Triticum aestivum. Next base: position 717,627,858 of record NC_057801.1, read on the forward strand.
CAACGTCTTACTTTGATTCGGCGGTATTGTTGGATGAAGCAGCCCGGACCGACATTACATGACCGCGTTCATGAGACTGGTTCTACCGACGTACTTTTGCACAAAGGTGGCTGGCGGGTGTATGTTTCTTCAACTTTAGTTGAATCGAGTTTGACTACGGCCGGTCCTTGTTGAAGGTTAAAACAGCACACTTGACAAAAAATCGTTGTGGTTTTGATGCATAGGGAAGAACGGTTCTTGCTAGAAGCCCGTAGCAGTCATGTAAAATTTGCAACAACAAAGTAGAGGACGTCTAACTTGTTTTTGCAGGGCATGCTGTGATGTGATATGGTCAAGGCATGATGTGATATAAATTGTTGTATGAGATGATCATGTTTTGTAACAAAGTTATCGGCAACTGGCAGGAGCCATATGGTTGTTGCTTTATTGTATGCAATGCAAGCACCATGTAATTGTTTTACTTTATCACTAAGCGGTAGCGATAGTCGTAGTAACAATAATTGGCGAGACGACAATGATGCTACGATGGAGATCAAGGTGTCGCGCCGGTGACGATGGAGATCATGACGATGCTTCGGTGATGGAGATCATGAGCACAAGATGATGATGGCCATATCATGTCACATATTTTCATTGCATGTGATGTTTATCTTTTATGCATCTTATTTTGCTTAGTACGATGGTAGCATTATAAGATGATCCCTTACTAAATTTCAAGGTATAAGTGTTCTCCCTGAGTATGCACCGTTGCTACAGTTCGTCGTGCCGAGACACCATGTGATGATTGGGTGTGATAAGCTCTACGTTCACATACAACGGGTGCAAGCCAGTTTTCCACACGCAGAATACTCGGGTTAAACTTGACGAGCCTAGCATATGTAGATATGGCCTCGGAACACTGAGACCAAAAGGTCGAACGTGAATCATATAGTAGATATGATCAACATAGTGATCTTCACCATTGAAAGCTACTCCATCTCACATGATGATTGGACATGGTTTAGTTGATTTGGATCACGCGATCATTTAGATGACTAGAGGGATGTCTATCTAAGTGGGAGTTCTTAAGTAATATGATTAACTAAACTTTAATTTATCATGAACTTAGTCCTGATAGTTATTTTGCATGTCTATGTTATTGTAGATCAATGGCCCGTGCTACCGTTCCTTTAAATTTTAATGCGTTCCTAGAGAAAGCTAAGTTGAAAGATGATGGCAGCAACTACACGGACTGGGTCCCTAACTTGAGGATTATCCTCATTGCTGCACAGAAGAATTACGTCCTGGAAGCACTGCTGGGTGACAGACCTGCTGTAGATGCTACTGATGACGTTAAGAACGTTTGGCAGAGCAAAGCTGATGACTACTTGATAGTTCAGTGTGCCATGCTTTACGGCTTAGAATCGTGACTTCAAAGACGTTTTGAACGTCATGGAGCATATGAAATGTTCCAAGAGTTGAAGTTAATATTTCAAGCAAATGCCCGAGTTGAGAGATATGAAGTCTCCAACAAGTTCTACAGCTGCAAAATGGAGGAGAATAGTTCTGTCAGTGAACATATACTCAGAATGTCTGTGTACCATAACCACTTGACTCAACTGGGAGTTAATCTTCCTGATGATAGTGTCATTGACAGAGTTCTTCAATCACTGCCACTATACCTGGCCATATCTCGGGCCGGGCCGGGCTTCGGGCCGGGCCTAGCCAAGCCCGACGAAAAAAACCCAGGCCCGAGCCAGGCCCGGCCCGGCCATCGGGCCTGTTTTTTGGGCCCGAGCCCGGCCCAAACATGTAAAAGCCTGTCGGGCTTCGGGCCGGCCCGGCCCGACCTTCAGAGAAATGCAAAAACGACGGGCCCGGGCCCGACCCGGCCTGGCCTTCGGGCTCAAATTCTAGGCCCGAGCCCGGCCCGAGAGCAGCGTCGGGCCGGGTTGGGTCAGGCTTTTTCGGTCCGGGTCGGGCCGGGCTTCCGATGGCCAGGTCTAACTACCACCAAGCTATAAAGGCTTCGTGATGAACTATAATATGCAAGGGATGACCAAGACTATTTCCGAGCTCTTCGTGATGCTAAAGGTTGTGGAGGTAGAAATGAAGAAGGAGCATCAAGTATTGATGGTCAACAGGACCACTAGTTTCAAGAAAAAGGGCAAAGGGAAGAATGGGAACTTCAAGAAGAACGGCAAGAAAGTTGCTGCTCAAGAGAAGAAACCCAAGTCTGTACCTAAGCCTGAAACTGAGTGCTTCTACTGCAAAGGGACTGGTCACTGGAAGCGGAACTGCCCCAAGTATTTGGCAGATAAGAAGGATGGCAAAGTGAAAGGTATATTTGATATACATGTTATTGATGTGTACCTTACTAATGCCCGTAGTAGCGCCTGGGTATTTGATACTGGTTTTGTTGCTCATATTTGCAACTCGAAATAGGGGCTACGGATTAAACGAAGATTGGCTAAGAACGAGGTGACGATGCACGTGGGAAATGGTTCCAAGGTCGATGTGATCACCATTGGCACGCTACCTCTACATCTACCTTCGGGATTAGTTTTAGACATGAATAATTGTTATTTGGTGATAGCATTGAGCATGAACATTATATATGGATCTTGTTTGATGCGAGACGGTTATTCATTTAAATCATAGAATAATGGTTGTTCTATTTATATGAGTAATATCTTTTATGGTCATGCACCCTTGCTGAGTGGTCTATTTTTGTTGAATCTTGATTGTGATGATACACATGTTCATAATATTGAAGCCAAAAGATGTAAAGTTGATAATGATAGTGCAACTTATTTGTGGCACTGCCGTTTGGATCATATCGGTGTAAAGAGCATGAAGATACTCCATGCTGATGGACTTATGGAATCACTTGATTATGAATCACTTGGTGCTTGTGAACCGTTCCTTATGGGCAAGATGACTAAAACTCCGTTCTCCGGAACAATGGAACGAGCTACTGACTTATTGGAAATAATACATATAGATGTATACGGTCCAATGAGTGTTGAGGCTCATGGCAGGTATCGTTATTTTCTTACCTTCACAAATGATTTGAGCAGATATGGTTATATCTACTTAATGAAGCATAAGTCTGAAACATTTGAAAAGTTCAAAGAATTTCAGAGTGAAGTGGCAAATCATCGTAACAAGAAAATAAAGTTTCTATGATCTGATCGCGGAGGAGAATATTTGAGTTACGAGTTTGGTCTTCATTTGAAACAACATGGGATAGTTTCACAACTAATGCCACCTGGAACACCACAGCGAAATGGTGTGTCTGAACGTCATAACCGTACTTTATTGGATATGGTGCGATCTATGATGTCTCTTACTGATTTACCGCTATCGTTTTGGGGTTACGCTTTAGAGACGGCTGCATTCACTTTAAATAGGGCACCATCAAAATCTGTTGAGATGATGCCTTATGACCTATGGTTTGGCAAGAAACCAAAGTTGTCATTTCTTAAAGTTTGGAGCTGCGATGCTTATCAAGCTCGAACCCAAATCTGAGAAGTACATCTTCATAGGATATGCAAAGGAGACTGTTGGGTACACCTTCTATCACAGATCCGAAGGCAAAATCTTTGTTGCTAAGAAGGGATCCTTTCTAGAGAAGGAGTTTCTCTCGAAAGAAGTGAGTGGGAGGAAAGTAGAACTTGATGAGGTAATTGTACCTTCTCCGTTATTGGAAAGTAGTTCATCACAGAAATCAGTTCCAGTGATTCCTACACCAATTAGTGAGGAAGCTAATGATGATGATCATGAAACTTCTGATCAAGTTACTACCGAACCTCATAGGTCTTCCAGAGTGAGATCCACACCAGAGTGGTATGATAATCCTGTTCTGGAAGTCATGTTACTAGACCATGGTGAACCTACGAACTATGAGGAAGCAATGATGAGCCCAAATTCCGTGAAATGGCTTGAGGCCATGAAATCTGAGATGGGATCCATGTATGAGAACAAAGTGTGGACTTTGGTGGACTTGCCCGATGATCGGCATGCCATAGAAAATAAATGTATCTTCTAGAAGAAGACTGACGCTGACGGTAATGTTACTGTCTACAAAGCTCGACTTGTTGCGAAAGGTTTTTGACAAGTTCAAGGAATTGACTATGATGAGACTTTCTCACCCGTAGTGATGCTTAAGTCTATCCGAATCATGTTAGGAATTGCCGCATTTTATGATTATGAAATTTGGCAGAGGGATGTCAAAGCTGCATCCCTGAATGGATTTCTAGAAGAAGAGTTGTATATGATGCAACCAGAAGGTTTTGTCGATCCAAAGGGTATTAACAAAGTGTGCAAGCTCCAGCAATCCATTTATGAACTCGTGCAAGCCTCTCGGAGTTGGAATAAATGCTTTGATAGTGTGATCAAAGTATATGGTTTTATACAGACTTTTGGAGAAGTGTATTTACAAGAAAGTGAGTGGGAGCTCTATAGCATTTCTAATTATATGTGGATGTCATATTGTTGATTGGAAATGATATATAATTTCTGGATAACATAAAGAGATACTGGAATAAGAGTTTTTCGATGAAAGACCTCGGTGAAGCTGCTTACATATTGGGCATCAAGATCTATAGAGATAGATCAAGATGCTTAATTGGACTTTACAAAGCACATACCTTGATAAAGTTTTGAAGAAGTTCAAAATGGATCAGTCAAAGAAAGGGTTCTTGCCTGTGTTACAAGGTGTGAATTTGAGTCAGACTCAATGCCCGACCACTGCAAAAGATAGAGAGAAAATGAAAGTCATTCCCTATGCTTTAGCCATACGTTCTATCATGTATGCAATGCTGTGTACCAGACCTAATGTGTGCCTTGCTATAAGTATAACAAGGAGTACCAAAGTAATCCCGGAGTGGAGCACTGGACAGCGGTCAAGAACATCCTGAAATACCTGAAAAGGACTAAGGATATGTCTCTCGTTTATGGAGGTGACAAAGAGCTCATCGTAAATAGTTACGTCGATGAAAGCTTTGACACTGATCCGGATGACTCTAAGTCGCAAACCAGATATGTATTTTTATTGAATGGAGGAGCTGTCAGTTGGTGCAGTTCCAAGCAGAGCGTCGTGGCGGGATCTATGTGTGAAGCGGAGTACATTGCTGCTTCGGAAGCAGCAAATGAAGGAGTCTGGATGAAGGAGTTCATATCCGATCTAGGTGTCATACCTAGTGCATCGGGTCCTATGAAAATCTTTTGTGACAATACTGGTGCAATTGCTTTGGCAAAGGAATCCAAATTTCACAAGAGAACCAAGCACATCAAGAGATGCTTCAATTCCATCCGTCATCAAGTGTCGGAGGGGGACATAGAGATTTGCAAGATACATACGGATCTGAATGTTGCAGACCCATTAACTAAGCCTCTTCCATGAGCAAACCATGATCAACACCAAAAATCCATGGGTGTTAGAATCATTACTATGTAATCTAGATTATTGACTCTAGTGCAAGTGGGAGACTAAAGGAAATATGCCCTAGAGGCAATAATAAAGTTATTATTTATTTCCTTATTTCATGATAAATGTTTATTATTCATGCCAGAATTGTATTAACCGGAAACTTAGTACATGTGTGAATACATAGACAAAACATATTGTCCCTGGTATGCCTCTACTTGACTAGCTCGTTAATCAAAGATGGTTATGTTTACTAACCATAGACATGTGTTGTCATTTGATGAACGGGATCACATCATTAGGATAATGATGTGTTGGACATGTCCCATACGTTAGCTTAGCATTATGATCGTTACAGTTTCATTGCTACTGCTTTCTTTATGACTTATACATGTTCCTCAGACTATGAGATTATGCAACTCCTAAATACCGGAGGAACACTTTGTGTGCTGCCAAATGTCACAACATAAATGGGTGATTATAAAGGTGCTCTACAGGTGTCTCCGAAGGTGTTTGTTGGGTTGGCGTAGATCGAGATTAGGATTTGTCACTCCGTGTTTCGGAGAGGTGTCTCTTGGCCCTCTCGGTAATGCTCATCACTATAAGTCTTGCAAGCATTGTAACTAATGAGTTAGTTGCGGGATGAAGTATTATAGGACGAGTAAAGAGACTTGCCGGTAACGAGATTGAACTAGGTATGATGATACCGACGATCGAATTTCGGGCAAGTAACATACCGATGACAAAGGGAACAACATATGTTGTTATGCGGTTTGACCGATAAAGATCTTCGTAGAATATGTAGGAGCCAATATGAGCATCCAGGTTCCGTTATTGGTTATTGACTGGAGATGTGTCTCGGTCATGTCTACATAGTTCTCGAACCCGTAGGGTCTACATGCGTATCGTTTGACGATGATTTTGTTGGAAATATGCCATAGAGGCAATAATAAAATGGTTATTATTATATTTCCTTATTCATGATAATTGTCTATTGTTCATGCTATAATTGTATTAACTGGAAACCGTAATACATGTGTGAATACATAGACCACAACATGTCCCTAGTTAGCCTCTAGTTGACTAGCTCGTTGATCAGTAGATGGTGATGGTCTCCTGACCATGGACATTGGATGTCATTGATAAAGGGATCACTTCATTAGGAGAATGATGTGATGGACAAGACCCAATCCTAAGCATAGCACAAGATCATGTAGCCCGTCTTCTAAGAGCTTTTCTAATGTCAAGTATCATTCCCTTAGACCATGAGATTGTGCAACGCCCGGATACCGTAGGAATGCTTTGGGTGTACCAAACGTCACAACGTAACTGGGTGGCTATAAAGGTGCACTACAGGTAGCTCTGAAAGTGTCTGTTTAGTTGGCACGAATCGAGACTGGGATTTGTCACTCCGTATGACAGAGAGGTATCTCTGAGCCCACTCGGTAATGCATCATCATAATGAGCTCAGTGTGACTAAGGCGTTAGTCACGGGATTATGCATTACCAAACGAGTAAAGAGACTTGCCGGTAATGAGATTGAACAAGGTATGGGGATACCGACGATCGAATCTCGGGCAAGTAACATACCGATAGAGAAAGGGAGTTGTATACGGGATTGATTGAATCCCCGACATTGTGGTTCATCTGATGAGATCATCGTGGAACATGTGGGAGCCAATATGGGTATCCAGATCCTGCTATTGGTTATTGTCCGAGAGGTGTCTCGGTCATGTCTGCATGGTTCCCGAACCCGTAGGGTCTACACACTTAAGGTTCGGTGACGCTAGAGTTGTTATGGAAAATAGTATGTGGTTACCGAAGGTTGTTTGGAGTCCCGGATGAGATCCGGACGTGACGAGGAACTCTAAAATGGTCCGGAGGTGAAGATCGATATATTGGACGAAGGGTATTGGAGTCCGGAATTGTTCCGGGGGTACCGGGTGACGACCAGCGTGTCCGAAAGGGGTTTCGGAGGCCCTGGCAAGCGTTGGGGGGCCTTATGGGCCAAGGGCCCCTCCCACCCCATCTCACGTAACCTGGAGAGGTGGGGGCGCCTCCCCTCTTTTTTCTTAATGTTAATAAAAAAGAAGAAAATTCTTGTTTTTTCTTTCTAAAAATCGATATTGGCCGAGAGACAATCAAATAGATTTTCTCTTTAGCGGGCATTTCCATGTCTTTGCTTTCTTCAGAGGCCCATTTTCCCGGGCATCAGTGAGTGGAATACTTAACAGTGATTACATTCTTATGTAGATTCCATTGCTCGAATGGGACTAGGGCAGCCGCCCCTCCCGGCTTGGGGGCAAGTTTCCTAGGGGTGGGGGCGCCCAAACCCATCTAGGGTTTCCCCTGTGGCCGCCGCCCCTCCCCTAGGGAAACCCTAGGGAGCCTCCTCCTCCCCCTCCCCCCTATAAATAGTGAGGGAGAGAGAGGGCAACCGCACCCTTCCCTTCGCGCAGCCCCTCCCTCCTCCAACACCTCCTCCTCCTCCGTAGTGCTTGGCGAAGCCCTGCAGGAGAACCACAAGCTCCACCACCACACCGTCGTGCTGTCGGAGCTCTCCCACAACTTCTCCTCTCCCCTTGCTGGATCAAGAAGGAGGAGACGTCCCCAGGTTGTACATGTGTTGAACGCGGAGGCGCTGTCCGTTCGACGCTAGATTGGATCTTCCGTGATTTGAATCGCCGCAAGTACGACTCCATCAACCGCTTTCTTGCAACGCTTCCACTTAGCGATCTTCAAGGGTATGAAGATGCACTCCCTTCTCTCTCTCGTTGCTAGCATCTCCTAGATTTATCTTGGTGACACATAGGAAAATTTTGAATTATTGCTACGTTCCCAAAAAGTGGCATCATGAGCTAGGTCTATGTGTAGATTCTATGCACGAGTAGACCACAAGTAGTTGTGGGCGATGATTTGTTCAATTTGCTTACCGTTATTAGTCTTATCTTGATTCGACGGCATTGTGGGATGAAGCGGCCCGGACCGACCTTACACGTACGCTTACATGAGACAGGTTCCACCGACTGACATGCACTTGATGCATAAGGTGGCTAGCGGGTGTCTGTCTCTCCCAGTTTAGTCGAATCGGATTCGATGAAAAGGGTCCTTATGAAGGGTAAATAGCAATTGGCATATCACTGTTGTGGCCTTTGCGTAGGTAAGAAACGTTCTTGCTAGAAACCCATAGCAGCCATGTAAAACATGCAACAACAATCAGAGGACGTCTGACTTGTTTTTGCAGGGTATGCTATGTGATGTGATATGGCCAAAAGGATGTGATGAATGATATATGTGATGTACGAGATTGCTCATGTTCTTGTAATAGGAATCACGACTTGCATGTTGATGAGTATGACAACCGGCAGGAGCCATAGGAGTTGTCTTAATTTATTGTATAACCTTCGTGTCAATGAAAACGCCATGTAGTTACTTTACTTTATTGCTAACCGTTAGCCATAGTAGTAGAAGTAATAGTTGGCGAGACAACTTCATGAAGACACGATGATGGAGATCATGATGATGGAGATCATGGTGTCATGCCGGTGATGATGGTGATCATGCCGCGCCTCGAAGATGGAGATCAAAGGCGCAAAATGATATTGGCCATATCATGTCACTTTATGATTTGCATGTGATGTTTGTCATGTTTACATCTTATTTTCTTAGAATGACGGTAGCATAAATAAGATGATCCCTCACTAAAATTTCAACAAAGTGTTCCCCCTAACTGTGCACCATTGCGAAGGTTCGTTGTTTCGAAGCACCACGTGATGATCGGGTGTGATAGATTCTAATGTTCGCATACAATTGGTGTAAGCCAGATTTACACATGCGAAACACTTAGGTTGACTTGACGAGCCTATCATCTACAGACATGGCCTCGGAACACTAGAGACCGAAAGGTCGAACATGAGTCGTATGGTAGATGCGATCAACATGGAGATGTTCACCGTTGATGACTAGTCCGTCTCACGTGATGATCGGACATAGCCTAGTCGATTCGGATCATGCATCACTTAGATGACTAGGGGGATGTCTATCTGAGTGGGAGTTCATTAAATAATTTGATTAGATGAACTTAATTATCATGAACATAGCCAAAAGGTCTTTGCAAATTATTGATATGTCTCCAACGTATCTATAATTTTTGATTGTTCCATGCTATTATATTACCCGTTTTGGATGTTTATGGGCTTTACTATACACTTTTATATTATTTTTGGGACTAACCTATTAACCGGAGGCCCATCCCAAATTGCTATTTTTTGCCTATTTTAGTGTTTCATAGAAAAGGAATATCAAACGGAATCCAAACGGAATGAAACCTTCGGGAGAGTTATTTTTGGAACAAACGCGATCTAGGAGACTTGGAGTGGACTTCAAGAAGCAATCGAGGAAGCCACAAGGCAGGGAGGCATGCCCTAGGGGGGTGTGCGTGCCCCCACCCTCGTGGGCCCCTCGTGGCTCCCCTGACCGACATCCTTCGCCTATATATATTCACATACCCTAAAAACATCCAGGAGCACCATGAAACCCTATTTCCACCACCGCAACATTTTGTACTCGTGAGATCCCATCTTGGGGCCTTTTCCGGCGCTCCACCAGAGGGGGAATCGATCATGAAGGGCTTCTACATCAACACCATAGCCTCTCTGATGAGTTGTGAGTAGTTTACCACAGACCTTTGGGTCCATAGTTATTAGCTAGATGGCTTCTTCTCTCTCTTTGAATCTCAATACAAAGTTCTCCTCGATCTTCTTGGAGATCTATTCGATGTAACTCTTTTTGCGGTGTGTTTGTCAAGATCCGATGAATTGTGGGTTTATGTTCAAGTTTATCTATGAGAAATATTTGAATCTCCTCTGAATTCTTTTATGTATGATTGGTTATCTTTGCAAGTCTCTTCGAATTATCAGTTTGGTTTGGCCTACTAGATTGATCTTTCTTGCATGGGAGAAGTGCTTAGCTTTGGGTTGAATCTTGCGGGTCCTTTCCCAGTGACAGAAGGGGCAGCAAGGCACGTATTGTATTGTTGCCATCGAGGATAAAAATATGGGGTTTATGTCATATTGCTTGAGTTTATCCCTCTACATCATGTCATCTTGCCTAATGCATTACTCTGTTCTTATGGACTTAATACTCTAGATGCATGCTGGATAGCGGTCGATGTGTGGAGTAATAGTAGTAGATGCAGAATCGTTTCGATCTATTTGTCATGGACGTGATGCCTATATACATGATCATGCCTAGATATTCTCATAACTATGCACTTTTCTATCAATTGCTCGGCAGTAATTTGTTCACCCACTGTAATACTTATGCTATATTGAGAGAAGCCACTAGTGAAACCTATGGTCCCCGGGTCTATTTTCCATCATATAAGTTTCCGATCTACTTTATTTTGCAATATTTACTTTCCAATCTACGTCATAAAAATACCAAAAATATTTATTTTGTTATTATCTCTATCAGATCTCACTTTCGCAAGTGGCCGTGAAGGGATTGACAACCCCTTTATTGCGTTGGTTGCGAGGTTCTTGTTTGTTTGTGTAGGCACGAGGGATTTGTGTGTAGCCTCCTACTGGATTGATACCTTGGTTCTCAAAAACTGAGGGAAATACTTACGCTACTTTGCTGCATCACCCTTTCCTCTTCAAGGGAAAACCAACACAGTGCTCAAGAGGTAGCAATTATGACGTAGCTTACTGTTTAGATATGTTCCTAGAGAAAATTTAGTTGAAAGTTGACAGTAGCAATTATACGGACTGGGTCCATAAACTGAGGATTGTCCTCATTGCTACGCAGAAGGATTATGTCCTTAATGCACCGCTCGGTGTGCTGAACCTCGAGCGTCGTCTGTGGATGTTGCGAACATCTGACATACACGTTCGATGACTATGTGATAGTTCAATGCGTAATGTTAAACGGTTTAGAATTGAGGCGCCAAAGACATTTTTGAAACATCGCAAAACATATGAGATGTTCCAGGAGCTGAAATTGGGATTTCAGGCTCGTGCCCACGTCAAGAGGTATGAGACCTCCGACAAGTTTCTTAACCTACAAACTAAGGGAGAAAAGCTCAATCGTTGAGTATGTGCTCAGATTGTCTGAGTACTACAATCGCTTGAATTGAGTGGGAGTTAATCTCCAGATGAGATAGTGATGGTTCTCCAAAGTCACTGCCACCAAGCTACTAGAGCTTCGTGATGAACTATAACATATCAAGGATAGATATGCTAATCCTTGAGCTATTCGCGATGTTTGACACCACGAAAGTAGAAATCAAGTAGGAGCATCACCTGTTGATGGTTAGTAAAACCACTAGTTTCAAGAAGGGCAAGGGCAAGAAGGGATACTTCATGAAACATCAAATCAGTTGCTGCTCTGGTGAAGAAGCCCAAGGTTGAACCCAAACCCGAGACTAAGTGCTTCTATAATAAGGGGAACGAACACTAAAGCAGAACTACCCTAGATACTTGGTAGATGAGAAGGCAGGCAAGGTCGACAAGAAGTATATTGGATATACATTATATTAATGTGTACTTTACTAGTAATCCTAGTAGCACCAGGGTATTAGATACCGGTTCGGTTGCTAAGTGTTAGTAACTCGAAATAAAAGGCTACGGAATAAACGGAGAATAGCCAAAGGTGAGATGACGATATGTGTTGGAAATGTTTCCAAGGTTGATATGATCAAACATCGTATGCTCCCTCTACCATCGGGATTGGTGTTAAACCTAAATAATTGTTATTTGGTGTTTGCGTTGAGCATAGACATGATTGGATTATGTTTATTGCAATATAGTTATTCATTTAAGGAGAATAATGGTTACTCTGTTTATTTGAATAATACCTTCAATGGTCTTGCACCTAAAATGAGTGGTTTATTGAATCTCGATCGTAGTGATACACATGTTCATGCCAAAAGATATTAGATAGTAATGATAGTACCACCTACTTGTGGCACTGCCATTTGAGTCATATTGGTATAGAACGCATGAAGAAGCTCCATGTTAATGCATCTTTGGACTCACTCATTTTTGAAAAGTTTGAGACATGCGAACCATGTCTATTGGTATATACACATGAAGAAACTCCATGCAGATGGTTCGTTTGGACTCATTTGATTTTGAATCACTTGAGACATGCAAATCATACCACATGGGCAAGATGACTAAAAGGCCTCGTTTTTAGTGAGATGGAACAAGAAAGCAACTTGTTGGAAGTAATACATTTTGATGTGTGTAGTCCAATGAGTGTTGTTCTTACTTCATAGATGATTTGAGTAGATGCTAAGTATATTTACTTGATGAAACACAAGTCTGAATTATTGAAAGGTTCAAGTAATTTCAGAGTGAAGTTGAAGATCGTCGTGACTCAGAGATGAATATCTGAGTTACGAGTTTGGTACACAATTAAGACATTGTGGAAATTGTTTCACAACTAATACCGCCTGGAACACCATAGTGTGATGGTGTGTCCAAACATCATAAATGCACCCTATTGGATATGGTGCATACCGTGATGTCTCTTATCGAATTACCACTGTCGTTTATGGGTTAGGCATTAGAGACAACCACATTCACTTTAAAATAGGGCACCACCTAATTCCATTGAGATGACACCGTATGAACTATGGTTTAGAGAAACCTAAGCTGTCATTTCTTAAAATTTTGGGGTTGCGACGCTTATATGGAAAAAATTGCCTGATAAGCTCGAACCTAAAGCGGATAAATGCATCTTCATAGGACACCCAAAACAGTTGGGTATACCTCCTATTTCAGATTCAGAAGCAAAAGAAATTGTTTCCAGAAACGGGTCCTTTCTCGAGGAAAAGTTTCTCTCGAAAGAATTAAGTGGGAGGATGGTGGAGACTTGATGAGGTTATTGAACCGTCACTTCAACTAGTATGTAGCAGGGCACATGAAGTTGTTCCTGTGGCGCCTACACAAATTGAAGTGAAATTTGATGATATTGATCATGAAACTTCGGATCAAGTCACTACCAAACCTCGTAGGTCGACAAGGATACGTACTACTTCAGAGTGGTAGGGTAATCCTGTCTTGGAGGTCATGTTGCTAGACAACAATGAACCTACGAGCTATGGAGAAGCGATGGTGGGCCCGAATTCCGACGAATGGCTCGAGGCCATAAAATCCGAGAGAGGATCCATGTATGAAAACAAAGTGTAGACTTTGGAAGAACAACTTGATGGTCGTAAGGCTGTTGGGTACAGATGGATTTTAAAAGGAAGACGGACAATGATGGTAAGTGTCACCATTAAGAAAGCTCGACTTGTCGCTAAGATGTTTTCCGACCAGTTCAAGGAGTTGACTACGATGAGACTTTCTCACTCGTAGCGATGCTAAAAGTCTGTTGGAATTATATTAGCAGTTACTGCATTATTTATGAAATCTTGCAGATAGGATGTCAAAACATTGTTTCCTCGACGATTTTCTTGAGGAAAGGTTGTATGTGATACGACCAGAAGGTTTTGTCAATCCTAAAAGATGCTAATAGGTATGCAAAGCTCAAGCAATCCTTCTAAGGACTAGAGTAAGCATCTCGGAGTTGGAATATACACTTTGATGAGATGATCAAAGATTTTGGTTTTATACAAAGTTTATGAGAAACTTGTATTTCCAAAGAAGTGACTGGGAGCACTATAGAATTTCTGATGAGTATATGTTGTTGACATATTGTTGATCAGAAATGATGTGGAATTTCTGGAAAGCATATAGGGTTGTCTGAAAAGTGTTTTTCAATGGAAAACCTGGATTAAGCTACTTGAACATTGAGCATCAAGATCTATAAGGATAGATCAAAAACGCTTAATAGTACTTTCAAATGAATACATACTGTGACAAGATTTTGAAGGAGTTCAAAATAGATCGGCAAAGAAGGAGTTCTTGGCTGTGTTATAAGGTGTGAGTATTGAGTAAGAGTCAAGATCTGACCACGGCAGAAGAGAGAGAAAGGACGAAGGTCGTCCCCTATGCTTTAGACATAGGCTCTACAATATGTTATGCTATGTACCGCACCTGAAGTGTGCCTTGCCATGAGTCAGTCAAGGGGTACAAGAGTGATCCAGGAATGGATCACAGGACAGTGGTCAAAGTTATCCTTAGTAACTAGTGGACTAAGGAATTTTCTCGATTATGGAGGTGGTAAAAGAGTTCATCGTAAAGGGTTACGTTGATGCAAACTTTGTCACTAATCCGGATGATTCTGAATAGTAAACCGGATTTGTATAGTAGAGCACTTATTTGGAATAGTTCCAAATGTCGCGTGGTAGCTGCATCTACAAGATGACATAGAGATTTGTAAAGCACACACGGATCTAAAAGGTTCAGACCCGTTGACTAATAACCTCTCTCACAAGCAAGATATGATCAAACCCCATGGGTGTTGGATTCATTACAATCACATAGTGATGTGAAATAGATTATTGACTCTAGTGCAAGTGGGAGACTGTTGGAAATATGCCCTAGAGGCAATAATAAAATAGTTATTATTATATTTCCTTGTTCATGATAATTGTGTATTGTTCATGCTATAATTGTATTAACAGGAAACCGTAATACATGTGTGAATACATAGACCACAACATGTCCCTAGTGAGCCTCTAGTTGACTAGCTCGTTGTTAGTAGATGGTTATGGTTTCCTGACCATGGACATTGGATGTCATTGATAATGGGATCGCATCATTAGGAGAATGATGTGATGGACAAGACCCAATCCTAAGCATAGCACAAGATCGTGTAGTTCGTCTGCTAAGAGATTTTCTAATGTCAAGTATCATTTCCTTAGACCATGAGATTGTGCAACTCTCGGATACCGTAGGAATGCTTTGGGTGTACCAAACTTCACAACATAACCAGGTGGCTATAAAGGTGCACTACAGGTAGCTCCGAAAGTGTTTGTTGAGTTGGCACAAATCGAGACTGGGATTTGTCACTCCGTATGACAGAGAGGTATCTCTGGGCCCACTCAGTAATGCATCATCATAATGAGCTCAGTGTGACTAAGGAGTTAGTCACGGGATCATGCATTACGGAACGAGTAAAGAGACTTGCCGGTAACAAGATTGAACGAGGTATGTGTTGGGGAACGTAGTAATTTCAAAAAAATTCATACGTACACGCAAGATCATGGTGATGACATAGCAACGAGAGGGCAGAGTGTTGTCCATGTACCCTCGTATACCATAAGCGGAAGCGTTATGACAACGTGGTTGATGTAGTCGTACGTCTTCACGATCCGACCGATCCAAGTACCGAACGTACGGCACCTCCGAGTTCAGCACACGTTCAGCTCGATGACGATCCCCGGGCTCCGATCCAGCAAAGCTTCGGGGATGAGTTCCGTCAGCACGACGGCGTGGTGACGATGATGATGCTCTACCGGCGCAGGGCTTCGCCTAAACTCCGCGACGATATGATCGAGGTGGAATATGGTGGAGGGGGGCACCGCACACGGCTAAGGAACGATCCGTAGATCAACTTGTGTTCTTATGCCTAGAGGTGCCCCCTGCCCCCGTATATAAAGGAGCAAGGGGGAGGGGGCGGCCGGCCTAGGAGGGGCGCGCCAAGGGGAGTCCTACTCCCACCGGGAGTAGGACTCCCTCCTTCCTTGTTGGAGTAGGAGAAGGGGGGAAAGAGGGGGAGAGGAGGAAGGAAAGGGGGGCCGCACCCCTTGTCCAATTCGGACCAGAGGGGGGCTGCGCGCCTCCTTCCTTTCGGCCTCTCTCCTCTATTCCCGTATGGCCCAATAAGGCCCATATACTCCCCGCGAATTCCCGTAACTCTCCGGTACTCCGAAAAATACCCAAATCACTCGGAACCTTTCCGAAGTCCAAATATAGTCGTCCAATATATCGATCTTTACGTCTCGACCATTTCGAGACTCCTCGTCATGTCCCTGATCTCATCCGGGACTCTGAACTCCTTCGGTACATCAAAACTCATAAACGCATAATATAACTGTCATCGAAACCTTAAGCGTGCGGACCCTACGGGTTCGAGAACAATGTAGACATGACCTAGAACTATTCTTGGTCAATAACCAATAGCGGAACCTGGATGCTCAGATTGGCTCCTACATATTCTGCGAAGATCTTTATCGGTCAAACCTCATAACAACATACGTTGTTCCCTTTGTCATCGGTATGTTACTTGCCCGTGATTCGATCGTCGGTATCCAATACCTAGTTCAATCTCGTTACCGGCAAGTCTCTTTACTCGTTACATAATGCATCATCCCGCAACTAACTCATTAGTCACATTGCTTGCAAGGCTTATAGTGATGTGCATTACCGAGAGGGCCCAGAGATACCTTTCCGACAATCGGAGTGACAAATCCTAATCTCGAAATACGCCAACCCAACATGTACCTTTGGAGACACCTGTAGCACTCCTTTATAATCACCCAGTTATGTTGTGACGTTTGGTAGCACCAAAAGTGTTCCTCCGGTAAATGGGAGTTGCATAATCTCATAGTTATAGGAACATGTATAAGTCATGAAGCAAGCAACATCAATATACTAAACGATCAAGTGCTAGGCTAACGGAATGGGTCATGTCAATCACATCATTCTCCTAATGATGTGATCCCGTTAATCAAATGACAACACATGTCTATGGTTAGGAAACATAACCATCTTTGATTAATGAGCTAGTCAAGTAGAGGCATACTAGTGACACTATGTTTGTCTATGTATTCACACATGTATTATGTTTCCGGTTAATACAATTCTAGCATGAATAATAAACATTTATCATGAAATAAGGAAATAAATAATAACTTTATTATTGCCTCTAGGGCATATTTCCTTCAGTCTCCCACTTGCACTAGAGTCAATAATCTAGTTCACATTGCCATGTGATTTAACATCAATATTCATATCTGTATATGATTAACACCCATAGTTCACATCGTCATGTGACCAACACCCAAAGGGTTTACTAGAGTCAATAATCTAGTTCACATCGCTTATGTGATTAACACCCAAAGAGTACTAAGGTGTGATCATGTTTTGCTCATGAAAGAAGCTTAGTCAACGGGTCTGTCACATTCAGAGCCGTATGTATTTTGCAAATATTCTATGTCCACAATGCTCTGCACGGAGCTACTGTAGCTAATTGCTCCCACTTTCAATATGTATCCAGATTGAGACTTAGAGTCATCTGGATTGGTGTAAAAGCTTGCATCGTTGTAACTTTTACGGCGGGCTCTTTTATCACCTCCATAATCGAGAAACATCTCCTTAGTCCTCACTAAGGATATTCTTGACCCATGTCCAGTGATCTACTTATTAGATCAAAATTGTATTCCTTTGCCAAACACAGAGCAAGGTATACAATAGGTCTGGTTCACAGCATAGCATACTTTATAGAACCTATGACTGAGGCATAGGGAATGACTTTTCATTCTCTTTCTATTTTCTGCAATGGTCGGGTCTTGAGTCTTACTCAACTTCACACCTTGTAACACAGGCAAGAACTCCTTCTTTGACTGTTCCATTTTGAACTATTTCAAAAATTTATCAAGGTATGTACTCATTGAAAAATCTTATCAAGCGTCTTGATCTATCTATATAGATCTTGATGCTCAATGTGTAAGCAGCTTCACCGAGGTCTTGCTTTGAAAAACTCTTATTCAAGTATCCTTTCATGCTATCCAGAATTTCCATATCATTTCCAATTAACAATATGTCATCCACATATAATATTAGAAATGCTACAGAGCTCCCACTCAGTTTCTTGTAAATACAGGCTTCTTCAAAAGTCTGTATAAAACCATATGCTTTGATCAACTCATCAAAGCATATATTCCAACTCCGAGATGCTTGCACCAGTCCATAGATGGATCGCTGGAGCTTGCACAATTTGTCAGCACCTTTAGGATTGACAAAACCTTCTGGTTGCATCATATACAACTCTTCTTTAAGAAAACCATTAAGGAATGCAGTTTTGTTTATCCATTTGCCAGATTTCATAAAATGCGGCAATTGCTAACATGATTCAGACAGACTTAAGCATAGATACGAGTAAAAAACTCTCATCGTAGTCAACACCTTGAACTTGTTGAAAACCTTTTGCGACAATTCTAGCTTTGTAGATAGTAACACTACTATCAACGTCCATCTTCCTTTTGAAGATCCATTTATTTAACATGGCTTGCTGATCATCGAGCAAGTCAATCAAAGTCTATACTTTGTTATCATGCATGGATCCTATCTCAGATTTCATGGCCTCAAGCCATTTCGCGGAATCTGGGTTCATCATCGCTTCCTCATAGTTCGTAGGTTCATCATGGTCTAGTAACATGACTTCCAGAACATGATTACTGTACCACTCTGGTGCGGATCTTACTCTGGAAGACCTACGAGGTTTGGTAGCAACTTGATCTGAAGTTTCATGATCATCATCATTAACTTCCTCACTAATTGGTGTAGGAATCACTGTAACTGATTTCTGTGATGAACTACTTTCCAATAAGGAAGAAGGTACAATTACCTCATCAAGTTCTACTTTCCTCCCACTCACTTCTTTCGAGAGAAACTTTTTCTCTAGAAAGGATCCATCTTAGCAACGAAATAACTTGCCTTTGGATCTGTGATAGAAGGTGTACCCAATAGTTACCTTTGGGTATTCTATGAAGACGCACTTCTCCAATTTGGGTTCGAGCTTGTAAGGTTGAAAACCTTTTTCATATAAGCATCGCAACTCCAAATTTTAAGAAACGACAACTTAGGTTTACTGCTAAACCATAGTTCATACGGTGTCGTCTCAACGGATTTAGATGGTGCCCTTTTAACGTGAATGCAGCTGTCTCTAATGCATAACCCCAAAACGATAATGGTAAATCAGTAAGAGACATCATAGATCGCACCATATCCAATAAAGTGCGGTTACGACGTTCGGACACACCATAACGTTGTGGTGTTCCAGGTGGCGTGAGCTGTGAAACTATTCCACATTGTTTTAATTGAAGACCAAACTCGTAACTCAAATATTCGTCTCCGCGATCAGATTGCAGAAACTTTATTTTCTTGTTATGATGATTTTTACACTTCACTCAGAAATTCTTTGAACCTTTCAACTATTTCAGACTTATGTTTCTCATATCTGCTCAAATCATCTTGTGAAGGTCAGAAAAATAACGATACTTGCCACGAGCATCAACACTCATTGGATCGCATACATCGGTATGTATTATTTCCAATAAGTTAGTAGCTTGTTCCATCGTTCCGGAGAACGGAGTTTTAGTCATCTTGCCCAAAAGGCACGGTTTGCTAGCATCAAGTGATTCATAACCAAGTGATTCCGAAAATCCATCTTTATGGAGTTTCTTCATGCGCTTTACACCGATATGACCCAAACGGCAATGCCACAAATAAGTTGCACTATCATTATTAACTTTGCATCTTTTGGCATCAATATTATGAATATGTGTATCACTATGATCGAGATCCAACAAACTATTTTCATTGGGTGTATAACCATCGAAGGTCCTATTCATGTAAACAGAATAACAATTATTCTCTAACTTTAAATGAATAACCGTATCGCAATAAACACGATCAAATCATGTTCATGCTCAACACAAATGCCAAATAACATTTATTTAGGTTTAACACTAATCCCGAAAGTATAGGGAGTGTGCGATGATGATCATATCAATCTTGGAACTACTTCCATCACTCATCGTCACTTCCCCTTCAACTAGTCTCTGTTTATTCTGTAACTCCTGTTTCGAGTTACTAATCTTAGTAACCGAACAAGTATCAAATACTCAGGGGCTACTATAAACACTAGTAAGACACACATCAATAACCTGTATATCAAACATACCCTTGTTCACTTTGCCATCCTTCTTATCCACCAAATATTTGGAGTAATTCCACTTCCAGTGACCATTTCCTTTGCAGTAGAGTTTCAGGCTTAGGTCCAGCTTTGGGCTTCTTCACGGGAGTGACAACTTGTTTTCCATTCTACTTGAAGTTTCCCTTTCTTCCCCTTTGCTTAAAACTAGTGGTCTTGTCAATCATCAACACTTGATGCTCTTTCTTGATTTCTACCTTCGTCGATTTCAACATCACGAAGAGCTCGGGAATTGTTTTCGTCATCCCTTGCATACTGTAGTTCATCACAAAGTTCTACTAACTTGGTGATGGTGACTAGAGAACTCTGTCAATCACTATCTTATCTGGAAGATTAACTCCCACTTGATTCAAGCGATTGTAGTACCCAGACAATCTGAGCACATGCTCACTAGTTGAGCGATTCTCCTCCATCTTTTAGCTATAGAACTTGTTGGAGACTTCATATCTCTCAACTCGGGTATTTGCTTGAAATATTAACTTCAACTCCTGGAACATCTCATATGGTCCATGACGTTCAAAACGTCTTTGAAGTCCCGATTCTAAGCCGTTAAGCATGGTGCACTAAACTATCAAGTAGTCATCATATTGAGCTAGCCAAACGTTCATAACATCTGCATCTGCTCCTGCAATAGGTCTGTCACCTAGCGGTGCATTAAGGACATAATTCTTCTGTGCAGCAATGAGGATAAACCTCAGATCACGGATCCAATCCGCATCATTGCTACTAACATCTTTCAACACAATTTTCTCTAGGAACATATCAAAATAAACATATGAAAGCAACAACGCAAGCTATTGATCTACAACATAATTTGCAAAATACTACCAGGACTAAGTTCATGATAAATTTAAGTTCAATTAATCATATTACTTAAGAACTCCCACTTAGATAGACATCCCTCTTATCCTCTAAGTGATCACGTGATCCATATCAACTACACCATGTCCGATCATCACGTGAGATGGAGTAGTTTCAACGGTGAACATCAATATGTTGATCATATCTACTATATGATTCACGCTCGACCTTTCAGTCTCCGTGTTCCGAGGCCATATCTGTATATGCTAGGCTCGTCAAGTTTAACCTGAGTATTCCGCGTGTGCAACTGTTTTGCACCCGTTGTATTTCAACGTAGAGCCTATCACACCCGATCATCACGTGGTGTCTCAGCACGAAGAACTTTCGCAACGGTGCATACTCAGGGAGAACACTTCTTGATAATTAGTGAGAGATCATCTTATAATGCTACCATCAAACAAAACAGAATAAGATGTATAACAGATAAACATCACATGCAATCAAAATATGTGACATGATATGTCCATGATCATCTTGCGCCTTTGATCTCCATCTCCGAAGTACTGTCATGATCTCTATCGTTACCGGCACGACACCATGATCTTCATCATCTTGATCTATATCAATGTGTCGTCACATGGTCGTCTTGCCAACTATTGCTCTTGCAACTATTGCTATCGCATAGAGATAAAGTAAAGCAATTATTTGGCACTTGCATCTTATGCAACAAAGAGACAACCATAGGGCTTCTGCAGTTGCCGATAACTTCGGTTACAAAACATGATCATCTCATACAATAAAATATAGCATCACGTCTTGACCATATCACATCACAACATGCCCTGCAAAAACAAGTTAGACGTCCTCTACTTTGTTGTTGCAAATTTTACGTGGCTGCTACGGGCTTAGCAAGAACCGTTCTTACCTACGCATCAAAACCACAATGATAGTTCGTCAAGTTAGTGTTGTTTTAACCTTCGCAAGGACCGGGTGTAGCCACACTCGATTCAGCTAAAGTGAGAGAGACAGACACCCGCCAGCCACCTTTAAGCATGAGTGCTCGTAACGGTGAAACCAGTCTCGCGTAAGCGTACGCGTAATGTCAGTCCGGGCCGCTTCATCTCACAGTACCGCCGAACCAAAGTATGACATGCTGGTAAGCAGTATGACTTGTATCGCCCACAACTCACTTGCGTTCTACTCGTGCATATAACATCAACGCATAAAACCTAGGCTCGGATGCCACTGTTGGGGAACGTAGTAATTTCAAAAAATTTCATACGTACACGCAAGATCATGGTGATGACATAGCAACGAGAGGGGAGAGTGTTGTCCACATACCCTCGTAGACCGTAAGCGGAAGCGTTTTGACAACGCGGTTGATGTAGTCGTACGTCTTCACGATCCGACCGATCCAGGTACCGAACGTACGGCACCTCCGAGTTCAGCGCACGTTCAACTCGATGACGATCCCCGGGCTCCGATCCAGCAAAGCTTCGGGGATGAGTTCCATCAGCACGACGGCGTGGTGACGATGATGATGCTCTACCCGCGTAGGGCTTCGCCTAAACTCCGCGACGATATGATCGAGGTGGAATATGGTGGAGGGGGGCACCGCACACGGCTAAGGAACGATCCGTAGATCAACTTGTGTTCTTATGCCTAGAGGTGCCCCCTGCCCCCGTATATAATGGAGCAAGGGGGAGGGGGCGGCCGGCCTAGGAGGGGCGCGCCAAGGGGAGTCCTACTCCCACCGGAAGTAGGACTCCCTCCTTCCTTGTTGGAGTAGGAGAAGGGGGGAAAGAGGGGGAGAGGAGGAAGGAAAAGGGGGGGGGGGGCGCACCCCTTGTCCAATTCGGACCAGAGGGGGGCTGCGCGCCTCCTTCCTTTCGGCCTCTCTCCTCTATTCCCGTATGGCCCAATAAGGCCCATATACTCCCCGGCGAATTCCCGTAACTCTCCGGTACTCCGAAAAATACCCGAATCACTCGGAACCTTTCCGAAGTCCGAATATAGTCGTCCAATATATCGATCTTTACGTCTCGACCATTTCGAGACTCCTCGTCATGTCCCCGATCTCATCCGGGACTCCGAACTCCTTCGGTACATCAAAACTCATAAACTCATAATATAACTGTCATCGAAACCTTAAGCGTGCGGACCCTACGGGTTCCAGAACAATGTAGACATGACCTAGAACTATTCTTGGTAAATAACCAATAGCGGAACCTGGATGCTCATGTTGGCTCCTACATATTCTGCGAAGATCTTTATCGGTCAAACCGCATAACAACATACGTTGTTCCCTTTGTCATCGGTATGTTACTTGCCCGAGATTCGATCGTCGGTATCCAATACCTAGTTGAATCTCGTTATTGGAAAGTATCTTTACTCGTTACATAATGCATCATCCCGCAACTAACTCATTAGTCACATTGCTTGCAAGGCTTATAGTGATGTGCATTACCGAGAGGGCCCAGAGATACCTTTCCGACAATCGGAGTGACAAATCCTAATCTCGAAATACGCCAACTCAACATGTACCTTTGGAGACACCTGTAGCACTCCTTTATAATCACCCAGTTACGTTGTGACGTTTGGTAGCACCCAAAGTGTTCCTCCGGTAAATGGGAGTTGCATAATCTCATAGTTATAGGAACATGTATAAGTCATGAAGAAAGCAATAGCAATATACTAAACGATCAAGTGCTAGGCTAACGGAATGGGTCATGTCAATCACATCATTCTCCTAATGATGTGATCCCGTTAATCAAATGACAACACATGTCTATGGTTAGGAAACATAACCATCTTTGATTAATGAGCTAGTCAAGTAGAGGCATACTAGTGACACTATGTTTGTCTATGTATTCACACATGTATTATGTTTCCAGTTAATACAATTCTAGCATGAATAATAAACATTTATCATGAAATAAGGAAATAAATAATAACTTTATTATTGCCTCTAGGGCATATTTCCTTCAGTATGGGGATACTGAAGATCGAATCTTGGGCAAGTAACATACCGATAGACAAAGGGAATTGTATATGGGATTGATTGAATCCCCGACATCGTGGTTCATCCGATGAGATCATCGTGGAACATGTGGGAGCCAATATGGGTATCCAGATCCCGCTATTGGTTATTGGCCGAGAGGTGTCTCGGTCATGTCTGCATGGTTCCCGAACCCGTAGGGTCTACACACTTAAGGTTCGGTGACGCTAGAGTTGTTATGGGAAATAGTATGTGGTTACGGAAGGTTGTTCGGAGTCCCGGATGAGATCCCGGACGTGACGAGGAACTCTGAAATGGTCCGGAGGTGAAGATCAATATATTGGACGAAGTGTATTGGAGTCTGAAATTGTTCCGGGGGTACCGGGTGACGACCAGCGTGTCCAAAAGGGGTTTCGGAGGCCCCAACAAGCGTTGGGGGGCCTTATGGGCCAAGGAGATGGGGGCACATAAGCCCACTAAGGGGCTGTGCGCCCCTACCACCCCATCTCACGTAACCTGGAGAGGTGGGGGCACCTCCCCTAGGGCAGCCGCCCCTCCCGGCTTGGGGGGCAAGTTTCCAAGGGGTGGGGGCGCCCAAACCCATCTAGGGTTTCACCTATGGCCGCCGCCCCTCCCATAGGGAAACCCTAGGGCGCCTCCTCCTCCCCTGTTCCCCCTATATATAGTGAGGTAGAGAGAGGGCAACCACACCCTTCCCTTCGTGCAGCCCCTCCCTCCTCCAACACCTCCTCCTCTGTAGTGCCTGGCAAAGCCCTGCAGGAGAACCACAAGCTCCACCACCACGCCATCGTGCTGCCGGAGCTCTCCCACAACTTCTCCTCTCCCCTTGCTGGATCAAGAAGGAGGAGACATCCCCGGGCTGTACGTGTGTTGAACGCGGAGGCGCCGTCCGTTCGGCGCTAGATCGGATCTTCCGCAATTTGAATCACCGCGAGTACAACTCCATGAACCACGTTCTTGTAATGCTTCCGCTTAGCGATCTTCAAGGGTATGAAGATGCAATCCCGTCTCTCTCTCGTTGCTAGCATCTCCTAGATTGATCTTGGTGACATGTAGGAAAATTTTGAATTATTGCTACGTTCCCCAACAGATTTGTATTATGAGTTTATGCGATTTGATGACCGAAGATTGTTCAGAGTCCCGAATGAGATCGCGGACATGACGAGCAGTCTCGAAATGGTCGAGACATAAAGATTCATATATTGGAAGGCTACATTCAGACATCGGAATGGTTCGGGTCATTTCGGAGTACCGGGGGTTACCGGAACCCCCCCTCCCCGGGAAGTTATTGGGCCTCATGGGCCTTAGTGGAGAAGAGAGATGCCGGCTAGGAGGTGGCGCGCACCCCCCTTGCCCCAATCCGAATTGGACAAGGGGAGGGGGCGGCGCCCCCCTCCTTCCTTCTCTCCTCCTCCTCTTTCCCCCCTTCTCCCACTTGGAATATGAAAGGGGGGGGTGAATCTTACTAGGTTTGGAGTCCTAGTAGGACTCCCCCCCACGACGCGCCTCCCTGATATGTCTCCAACGTATCTATAATTTTTGATTGTTCCATGCTATTATATTACCCCTTTTGGATGTTTATGGGCTTTATTTTACACATTTATGTCATTTTTGGGACTAACGTACTAACGGGAGGCCCAGCCCATATTGCTGTTTTTTGCCTATTTCAGTATTTCGAAGAGAAGGAATATCAAACGGAGTCCAAACGGAATAAAACCTTCGGGAGCATAATTTTTGGAACAAACGTGATCCAGAGGACTTGGTGTGCAAGCCAAGAAGCAGCCGAGGCGGCCACGAGGGTGGAGGGCGCGCCCACCCCTACAGGGCGTGCCCCCTATCTCGTGGGCCCCTCGGGCGGCCACCGACCTACTTCTTCCTCCTATATATACCCACGTACCCCGAAAACATCCAGGGAGCCAACGAAAAACAATTTCCACCGCCGTAACCTTCTGTATCCGCGAGATCCCATCTTGGAGCCTTCGCCGGCGCTCCGTCGGAGGGGGAATCGACCATGGAGGGCTTCTACATCAACACCATAGCCCCTCCAATGAGTTGTGAGTAGTTTACCACAGACCTTTGGGTCCATAGTTATTAGCTAGATGGCTTCTTCTCTCTTTTTGGATCTCAATACCATGTTCTCCCCCTCTCTTGTGGAGATCTATTCGATGTAACTCTTTTTGCGGTGTGTTTGTCGAGATCCGATGAATTGTGGGTTTATGATCAAGTTTATCTATGAGAAATATTTGAATCTCCTCTGAATTCTTTTATGTATGATTGAGTTATCTTTGCAAGTCTCTTCGAATTATCAGTTTGGTTTGGCCTACTAGATTGATCTTTCTTGCCATGGGAGAAGTGCTTAGCTTTGGGTTCAATCTTGCGGTGTCCTTACCCAGTGACAATAGGGGTTGCAAGGCACGTATTGTATTGTTGCCATCGATGATAAAAAGGTGGGGTTTATATCATATTGCATGAGTTTATCCCTCTACATCATGTCATCTTCCTTAATGCGTTAGTCTGTTCTTATGAACTTAATACTCTAGGTGCATGCTGGATAGCAGTCGATGTGTGGAGTAATAGTAGTAGATGCAGGCAGGAGTTGGTCTACTTGTCACGGACGTGATGCCTATATACATGATCATGGCTAGATAATTTCATAATTATTCGCTTTTCTATCAATTGCCCGACAGTAATTTGTTCACCCACCGTAATACTTATGATATCTTGAGGGAAGCCACTAGTCAAACCTATGACCCCCGGGTCTATGTTTTGTCATATAAGCTTTCAATCTACTTTTATTTGCATCTTTACTTTTCCAATCTATATTTATCTTATCATACTATCTCTATTAGGTCTTTGCCGTCCGCCATCCGCGGCTGACGGCAAAGGTCTTTGCCGTCCGCCATCCATGCCTTTGCCGTCGGCCGTGGCTGATGGCAAAGTAGCAGATTCCTGTAGTGAATACCAAAAATATATTTATCTTATCATACTATCTCTATTAGGTCTCACTTTCGCAAGTGGCCATGAAGGGATTGACAACCCCTTTATTGCTTTGGTTGCGAGTTCTTTATTTGTTTGTGTAGGTGTGTGGGACTTTTGAAGAGCCTCCTACTGGATTGATACCTTAGTTCTCAAAAACCGAGGGAAATACTTACGCTACTATTGCTGCATCACCCTTTCCTCTTCAAGGAAAACCAACGCAAGCTCAAGACGTAGCAAGAAGGATTTCTGGCACCGTTGCCGGGGAGGTCTTCGCTCAAGTCAAGACATACCAAGTACCCATCACAAACTCATCTCCCTCGCATTTACATTATTTTCCATTTGCCTCTCGTTTTCCTCCCCCCCACTTCACCCTTGCCGTTTTATTTGCCCTCTCTTTCCCAACCTCTCTCTCTTTCGCTTGCCTTTTTCTATTTGCTTGTGTGTTGGATTACTTATTGCCATGGCGCAAGATAATACCAAATTGTGTGATTTCTCCAATACCAATAATAATGATTTCCTTAGTACTCCGATTGCTCCTCTTAAGGATGTTGAGTCTTGTGAAATCAATACTGCTTTTTTGAATCTTCTTATGAAATATCAATTCGCCGGCCTTCCTAGTGAAGATGTCGCTACCCATCTAAAAAACTTTGTTCATTTGTGTGATATGCAAAAGAAGAAATATACAGATAATGATATTGTTAAATTGAAGTTATTTCCGTTTTTTTCACTTAGAGATCGTGCTAAAGTATGGTTTTCGTCTTTGCTAAAAATAGTATTGATTCCTGGAACAAGTGCAAAGATGCTTTTATCTCTAAGTATTTTCCTCCCTCTAAGATCATCACTCTTAGGAACGATATTATGAATTTTAAACAGCTTGATCATGAGCATGTTGCCCAATCTTGGGAAAGAATGAAATTGATGATTCGCAATTGCCCTACTCATGGTTTGAATTTATGGATGATCATACAAAAATTTTATGCCGGTTTGAACTTTGCTTCTAGAAATCTTTTAGATTCGGCCGCGGGAGGCACATTTATGGAAATCACTTTAGGAGATGCTACAAAAATTCTTGATAATATTATGGCTAATTATTCTCAATGGCACACCGAAAGATCTACTAGTAAAAAAGTGCATGCTATAGAAGAAATTAATGTTTTGAGTGGAAAGATGGATGAACTTATGAAATTGTTTGCTACTAAGAATGCTCCTCTTGATCCCAACCCAATGATATGCCTTTGTCTACTTTGATTGAGAATAATAATGAATCTATGGATGTGAATTTTGTTGGTAGGAATAGTTTTGGAAACAATGCTTATAGAGGAAACTTTAATCCTTGACCGTTCCCTAGTAATTCCTCTAATAACTATGGAAATTCCTACAACAATTCTTATGGTAATTTTAATAAGATACCCTCTAATTTTGAGAATAGTGTGAAATAATTTATGATTTCTCAAAAGAGTTTTAATGCTTTGATTGAAGAAAAGTTTCTCAAAGTTGACGACTTGGCTAGGAACGTTGATAGACTTTCGCTTGATGTTGATTCTCTTAAACTTAGATCTACTCCCCCTAAGCATGATATCAATGAGTCTCTCAAAGCCATGAGAATTTCCATTGATGAGTGCAAGGAAAGAACCGCTAGATTGCGTGCTAAGAAAGATTGCTTTGTAAAGGCGTGTTCTTCTAGTTTCCGTGAAAATAATGATGAAGATCTTAAAGTTATTGATGTGTCCCCTATTAGATCTTTGTTTTGCAATATGAATCTTAATAATAATGGGACTGGAGATGAGTCAACTTTAGTTAGAAGGCGTCCCAATAATTTGGAGTTTTTAGATCTTGATGCTAAATTTGGTAAAAGTGGGATTGGAGAGGTCATGACTTTAAATAGCATTGAACCCACTATCTCGGATTTCAAGGAATTTGATTATGATAATTGTTCTTTAGAATGTTGTATTTCCTTGTTGCAATCCGTTGTTAATTCTCCTCATGCTTATAGTCAAAATAAAGCTTTTACCAAACATATTGTTGATGCCTTGATGCAATCTTATGATGAAAAACTTAATTTGGAAGTTTCTATACCTAGAAAACTTAATGATGAGTGGGAACCTACTATAAAGATTAAAATTAAAGATCATGAGTGTTTTGCTTTGTGTGATTTGGGTGCTAGTGTTTCCACGATTCCGAAAACTTTATGCGATATTCTAGGTTTCCATGATCTTGATGATTGCTCTTTAAATTTGCACCTTGCGGATTCCACCATTAAAAAGCCAATGGGAAGGATCAATGATGTTCTCATTGTTGCAAATAGAAATTTGGTGCCCATAGATTTTATCGTTCTTGATATAGATTGCAATCTTTCTTGCCCTATTATTCTTGGTAGAATTTTCCTTAGAACGATTGGCGCGATCATTGATATGAAGGAAGGGAATATTAGATTCCAATTTCCATTAAGGAAAGGCATGGAGCACTTTCCAAGAAAGAAAATTAAATTACCTTATGAATCTATCATGCGAGCTACTTATGAATTGAGTGCCAAAGATGGCACTACTTACATCTATCTTCACTTTTATGCCTAGCTAGGGGCGTTAAATGATAGCGCTAGTTGGGAGGCAACCCAATTTTATTTGTGTTTTTTGTTTTTGTTTCTGTTTAGTAATAAATTTTGCATCTACCTTCTGTTTAGATGTGTTTTATGTTTTAATTAGTGTTTGTGCCAAGTAGAACCTATAGGATGGTGATAGTTGATTTGATTCTGCTGAAAAACAGAAACTTTGCATGCACGAAATTAGTTTTGTTAAATCACAGAAACATGATTTTGCATTGATTATTTTTTCGTAGATCAATAGACAAATTATCCAGGACTTCCTATTTTGGTAGGATTTTTAGACTTCCATAAGTTTGCGTTAGTTACAGATTGCTACAAACTGTTCTGTTTTTGACAGATTCTATTTTTCGTGTGTTGTTTGCTTATTTTGATGCATCTATGGCTAGTATTAAGTTGTATGAACCATAGAGAACTTGAAATACAGTAGGTTTAACACCAATATAAATAAATAATGAGTTCATTACAGTACCTTATGTGGTGGTTTTGTTTTCTTTCACTAACGGAGCTTATGAGATTTCCTGTTGAGTTTTGTGTTGTAAAGTTTTCATGTTTTGGGTAAAGATTTGATGGACTATGGAATAAGGAGTGGCAAAAGCTTAAGCTTGGGGTGCCATGATATTCAAGAGTAGCCAAAAGCCTAAACTTGGGGATGCCCCGGGAAGGCATCCCCTCTTTCGTCTTTGTTCATTGGTAACTTTACTTGGAGCTATATTTTTATTCGCCACATGATATGTGTTTTGCTTGGAGCGTCGTGTATGATATTAGTATTTGATTTTTAGTTTACCACAATCATCCTTGATGTACACACCTTTTGGGAGAAGCCCACTTGATTGAAATTTATTAGAATACTCTATGTGCTTCACTTGTATCTTTTGAGCTAGATAGTTTTGCTCTAGTGCTTCACTTATACCTTTTAGAGCACGGCGGTGGCTTAATTTTGTAGAAATTGCCAGTCTCTTATGCTTCACTTATATTATTTTGAGAGTATTTTAGAACAGCATGGTATTTTCTATGGTTATAAAATTCGTCCTAGAATGGTAGGCATCCAAGTTGGGTATAATAAAAACTATCATAGGAGGTGAATTGGATGCTATGATCAATTTGATACTTGATAATTGTTTTGAGATATGGAGGTAGTGATATTAAAGTCATGCTAGTTGGGTGATTATGAATTTAAAAAATGATTGTGTTGAAGTTAGCAAGTCCCGTAGCATGCACGTATGGTTAAAATTGTGTAACAAATTTGGAACATGAAGTGTCCTTGGATTGTGCATCCTTATGAGTGGTGGTCGGGGACAAGCGATGGTCTTTTACTACCAATCTATCCCTCTAGGAGCATGCACATAGTGCTTGGTTTTTGATGACTTCTAAATTTTGCAATAAGTATATGAGTTCTTTTGACTAATGTTGAGTCCATGGATTATACACAGTTTTACCTTTCCATCATTGCTAGCCTCTTAGGTACCGTGCATTGCCCTTTCTCACCTTGAGAGTTGGTGCAAACTTCGCCAGTGCATCCAAACCCCGTGATATGATACGCTCTATCACACATAAACCTCCTTATATCTTCCTCAAAACAGCCACCATACCTACCTATTATGGCATTTCCATAGCCATTCCGAGATATATTGCCATGCAACTTTCCACCGTTTCGTTTATCATCATGACACGCATTACTATTGTCATATTGCCATTGCATGATCATGTAGTTGACATCGTATTTGTGGCAAAGCCACCATGCATAATTTTTCATACATGTCACTCTTGATTCATTGCACCATCCCGGTACACCGCCGGAGGCATTCATATAGAGTCATATCTTGTTCTAGTTTTGAGTTGTAATTCATGTGTTGTAAATCAATAAAAGTGTGATGATCATCATTATTAGAGCATTGTCCCCAAAAAGGAAAAAAAGAAAAAAAGAAGAAAGGCCAAAAAGAAAAAAAAAGAAAGGCCCAAAATAAAATAAAATAAAATAAAATAAAATAAAAGGGGCAATGTTACTATCTCTTTTTCCACACTTGTGCTTCAAAGTAGCACCATGTCCTTCATATAGCGAGTCTCATATATTGTGCTTCAAAGTAGCACCATGTTCTTCATATAGCGAGTCTCATATGTTGTCACTTTCTTATACTAGTGGGAATTTTTCATTATAGAACTTGGCTTGTATATTCCTACGATGGGCTTCCTCAAAATGCCCTAGGTCTTCGTGAGCAAGCAAGTTGGATGCACAACCACTTAGTTTCTTTTGTTGAGCTTTCATTCATTTATAGCTCTAGTGCATCCGTTGCATGGCAATCCCTACTCCTCATCTTGACATAAATTGATGGGCATCTCCATAGCCCATTGATTATCCTCGTCAATGTGAGACTTTCTCCTTTTTTTGTCTTCTCCACACAATCCCCATCATCATATTCTAATCCACCCATAGTGCTATATCCATGGCTCACGCTCATGTATTGCATGAAAGTTGAAAAAGTTTGAGATTATTTAAGTACGAAACAATTGCTTGGCTTGTCATCGGGGGTGTAGAATTTGGGAAAATTTTTGTGTGACGAAAATGAAGCATAGCCTAACTATATGATTTTGTAGGGATGAACTTTCTTTAGCCATGTTATTTTGAGAAGACATGATTGCTTTTATTAGTATGCTTGAAGTATTACTATTTCTTATGTCAATATGAACTTT
The DNA here is from genome assembly GCF_018294505.1 of Triticum aestivum. Taxonomy (NCBI): domain Eukaryota; kingdom Viridiplantae; phylum Streptophyta; class Magnoliopsida; order Poales; family Poaceae; genus Triticum; species Triticum aestivum. The sequence goes on from NC_057801.1 coordinate 717,660,246, forward strand.
TATTTTGAATCATTTGGATCTGAACATTCATGCCACAATAAAGAAAATTACATTGAGAATTATGCTAGGTAGCATTCCACATCAAAAATTCTGTTTTTATCATTTACCTACTCGAGGACGAGCAGGAATTAAGCTTGGGATGCTTGATACGTCTCCAACGTATCTATAATTTTTATTGTTCCATGCTATTATATTACCCCTTTTGGATGTTTATGGGCTTTGTTTTACACATTTATATCATTTTTGGGACTAACCTACTAACCGGAGGCCCAACCCGTATTGCTGTTTTTTTTGCCTATTTCAGTATTTCGAAGAAAAGGAATATCAAACGGAGTCCAAACGGAATGAAACCTTCGGGAGCGTGATTTTTGGAACAAACGTGATCCAGAGGACTTGGAGTGCAACCCAAGAAGCATCCGAGGTGGCCACGAGGGTGGAGGGCGTGCCCACCCCTATAGGGCGCGCCCCCTATCTCATGGGCCCCTCGGGCGGCCACCGACCTACTTCTTCCTCCTATATATACCCATGTACCCCGAAAACATCCAGGGAGCCAACGAAAAACAATTTCCACCGCCGTAACCTTATGTATCCACGAGATCCCATCTTGGAGCCTTCGCCGGTGTTCCGCCGGAGGGGGAATCGACCATGGAGGGCTTCTACATCAACACCATAGCCCCTCCGATGAGTTGTGAGTAGTTTACCATAGGCCTTCGGGTCCATAGTTATTATCTAGATGGCTTCTTCTCTCTTTTTGGATCTCAATGCCATGTTCCCCCCGTCTCTCATGGAGATCTATTCGATGTAACTCTTTTTGCGGTGTGTTTGTTGAGATCCAATGAATTGTGGGTTTATGATCAAGTTTATCTATGAGAAATATTTGAATCTCCTCTGAATTCTTTTATGTATGATTGGGTTATCTTTGAGAGTCTCTTTGAATTATCAGTTTGGTTTGGCCTACTAGATTGATCTTTCTTGCCATGGGAGAAGTGCTTAGCTTTGGGTTCAACCTTGCGGTGTCCTTACCCAGTGACAATAGGGGTTGCAAGGCATGTATTGTATTGTTGCCATCGAGGATAAAAAGGTGGGGTTTATATCATATTGCATGAGTTTATCCCTCTACATCATGTCATCTTTCTTAATGCATTACTCTGTTCTTATGAACTTAATACTCTAGATGCATGCTGGATAGCGGTCGATGTGTGGAGTAATAGTAGTAGATGCAGGAAGGATTTGGTCTACTTGTCACAGACATGATGCCTATATACATGATCATTCCTAGATAATCTCATAATTGTTCGCTTTTCTATCAATTGCTCGACAGTAACTTGTTCACCCACCGTAATACTTATGCTATCTTGAGAGAAGCCACTAGTAAAACCTATGGCCCCTAGGTCTATCTTTTATCATATAAGCTTTCAATCTACTTTTATTTGCATCTTTACTTTTCCAATCTATATTATAAAATACCAAAAATATATTTATCTTATCATACTATCTCTATCAGATCTCTCTTTTGCAAGTGGCCATGAAGGGATTGACAACCCCTTTATTGTGTTGGTTACGAGTTCTTTGTTTGTTTGTGTAGGTGCGTGGGACTTTTGAAAAACTGAGGGAAATACTTACGCTACTATTGCTGCATCACCCTTTCCTCTTCAAGTAAAACCTACACAAGGTCAAGACGTAGCACTCCCCCTTGGCCAGCCTCCTCCTCCCCCTCCTTTATATACGTGGGGAAGGGGGCACCGTAGGACACACAAGTTGATCTTTTAGCCGTGTGCGGTGCGCCGTTTCCCCCCTCCATAGTTACACACCTCGGTCATATTGTTGTAGTGCTTAGGCGAAGCCCTGCATCGGTAACTTCATCATCACCATCACCATGCCGTCGTGCTGAAGAAACTCTACCTTGGCCTCAACTGGATCAAGAGTACGAGGGACGTCATCGAGCTGAACGTGTGTTGAATGCAGAGGTGTCGTACGTTCGGTACTTGGATTGGTTGGATCGCGAAGACGTTCGACTACATCAACCGCGTTATTGAAATGCTTCCGCTTTCGGTCTACGAGGGTACGTGGACACACTCTCCCCTCTCGTTGCTATGCATCACCTAGATATATCTTGCGTGATCGTAGGATTTTTTTTTAAATTACCGCGTTCCCCAATAGGAAATGCTTCGCACCTTCGACAGGTATTCTGTCTACCACCTGGGGCTTCAGAGGCGGCTGGCTGCTTGAAGCAGCTCTAGCACCTTTAGGGCCTTTCCTGTCCGGTCTCCTCCTTTGCTTCTTGGCAGGTGGCAGTAGTGATCCGACCATACCTTCCCTAACCACCACCGCCAGTGTCGTCGGGCTAATCAGTGGACGGCCCTCGGGTTGTTGCTGGGTAAAGGCGACATTTAGAGGCATCTCCTGCGAGGATCACTTGAAGAGAGACTTTTTGCATTCTGCCTTAGGACGTTCCGGCTCTGGCAAATCAGGCAGCATCAAGTCATCATCTCCACGCTCATAGCCTGAGTCTTCATTGTCCTGAGCCATCAATCCTCCATCATCATAGGCGGTATTGAAATACTTGTTTGGGTCATCATCATCCTCCTCCATGTCATCATCAACATTTGCTTCTTCGACAACGGGGAATGATACGTCTCCAACGTATCTATAATTTATGAAGCATTCATGCTATTTTATTACCTGTTTTGAATGATTACGAGCTTTATTATACACTTTTATATTACTTTTGGGACTAACCTATTAACCGGAGGCCCAACCCATATTGCTATTTTATTGCATGTTTCAGTATTTCGAAGAAAAGGAATATCAAATGGAGTCCAAATGGAATGAAACCTTTGGCAACGTGATTTTTTGGAAGAATATCATCCAGGAGACTTGGAGTTTACGTCAGAAGAGCCTCGAGGAGGCCAGGAGATAGGAGGGCGCCCCCCTCCTAGGCGCACCCCCTGTCTCGTGGGCCCCTCGAGCACCTCCCGACGACTTCTTTTGCCTATATAAGCCTACGTACCCTAAAAACATCAGATATCAAGATAGATCGGGAGTTCCGCCGCCGCAAGCCTCTGAGCCACCAAAAACCTCTCAGGAGCCCGTTCCGGCACCCTGCCGGAGGGGGGGATCCCTCACCGGTGGCCATCTTCATCATCCCAGTGCTATCCATGACGAGGAGGGAGTAGTTCACCCTCGGGGCCGAGGGTATGTACCAGTAGCTATGTGTTTGATCTCTCTCTCTCTCTCTCTCGTGTTCTCTCTCGTGTTCCCTCTATTGAACCAATCTCATCAATAAGGAGCTCAAAGAAGATGGTTGAACCCACACATAATGTGAAGAAGAAAAGGAAGAGAAGGAGCAGCAAAGGTAAAAAGGTATACCTCCCAAATGATGTTGCTCCTACTACTCACTGTGCTGATGATAATTGCTATACTATTGGTGTTGTCCATACTACTAATGATGAGAATGATTATGCTTATGATATGAAAAGGCCCAAGCTTGGGGAAGCTATGTTTGATGAGTATGAAATATTTGAGAATATATTTGCTGAAATTAATGTTTGCCCCAAGCTTGGGGATGCTACGTTTAATGAAGATGATATTTTTAGCCTCCCAAGTTTTGATATGTGAAGTTGTTATGATGATAGCATGCCTTGTACCTATGATGATTATATTGATGAAAGAGGGTTTGGAAGAGTGTCAACTTTAGAAAGTAGTGATCCCACTATTTTGGAGGATGTTGAATCTTATAATATTTATTAAAGTGGATTTGGAAGAGTGTTAACTTTATTTAGTGATGATTCCACTATCTTGGGAGAGGTTTCAATCGATTATGATGACAACGAAGTTGCTACTTATGATGATTATTGTGATGAAACTTATGCTATAAAAAGTAGTGATGATTATATTTATAAAACTTGTCATGATTATTATTACCCTTTTTCTGAACATTACTCTTTTAATGTGGAAACAATTTTTAGTGTTCAAGTCTTTTATGATACTCTCAGTATTCCGAATGAGAAGAATTTTGCTTATGTGGAGAGTAGTAAATTTTCTATGCTTGTAGATCATGAAAAGAATGCTTTAGGGGCTGGTTATATTGTTGAATTCATTCATGATGCTACTGAAAATTATTATGAGGGAGGGACATATGCTTGTAGGAATTGCAATAATATCAAGTTTCCTCTCTATGTGCTTAAAGTTTTGAAGTTATGCTTGTGTTACCTTCCTATGCTAGTTGATTATTGTTCCCATAAGTTGTTTTCTCACAAAATCCCTATGCGTAGGAAGTGAGTTAGGCTTAAATGTGCCAGTCATATGCTTCATGATGCTCCCGTTATGTTTCAATTCTTATCTTCTATGTGAGCATCATTGCCATCATCATGCCTAGCTAAAAAGGCATTAAAGAAAAGCGCTTGTTGGGAGACATCCCAATATTTAACCTTAATGTTTTTGTGTGTCCACATGATTATGCTACTGTATTAATCATGCTTTATATCTTTTGTTTCAATAAAGTGCCAAGTAGAACCTTTGGGAAGACTTGGGTGAAGTTTATGTGATCTTGCTGTAAAAAACAGAAACTTTTGCGCTCACGAGATTAGGTGCCAGCTTTTTACTGAAGAGTTCTTCTAGGTTTATTATTTTTGAATATGATTAATAGAGAAATTACTCAGGTCCAGCAATTTATTTCATAATTTTTGGGGTTCCAGAGGTATACATTTGATACAGATTACTACAGACTGTTCTGTTTTTAACAGATTCTGTTTTCTATGTGTTGTTTGCTTATTTTGATGCATCTATGGCTAGTATTAAGTGGTATGAACCATAGAGAAGTTGGAATACAGTAGGTTTAACACCAATATGAATTTATAATGATTTCATTACAGTACCTAAGTGGTGGTTTTATTTTCTTATACTAACGGAGCTTATGAGTTTTGTTTTGAGTTTTGTGTGGTTGAACTTTTCAAGTTTTGGGTAAAGATTCGATGGACTATGGAATAAGGAGTGGAAAGAGCCTAAGCTTGGGGATGCCTAAGGCACCCCAAGGTAATATTCAAGGACAACCAAGAGCCTAAGCTTGGGGATGCCCCGGATGGCATGCCCTCTTTCGTCTTCGTTCATCGGTAACTTTACTTGGAGCTATATTTTTATTCGCCACATGATATGTGTTTTGCTTGGAGCGTCATTTTCTTTTGCTAGTATTTGCTTTCTGTTATTTAGAATAATGTTTTGCATCTTTATTTTCAATAAAAATGTCAAGGATAGCCTTTACCATGCTTATTTTGCTAGTATACATGTTGCTGTTTGAAAACAGAAAGTTTACCGCTGTTGCAAAAATTCCCTAGAAAAGTAAGAGAATGGTATAATGTTGAAACTTTTTGCATATTGAGCTCTGATAAATTTACTACAGTGGGAAGTTTCTCTCATAATTTTTGGAGTTAGGTAAGTATTGATACTCTTGCATTCTTTACAGACTATACTGTTTTGGTAGATTGCTGTTATGTTTGCATTGTTTGCGTATGTTTGCTTGTTTAATGATTCTATTTGAGGATAGGAGTATTAGATATGCAGAGGAATTTAGTATGCAATGTTGAATAATAATTTTAGTGATTTGTTACAGTAGAAAATGATAAGGTTTTGCATTGGTTTATACTAACCTATCTCACGAGTTCTTGTTGAGTTTGTTGTGGATGAAGCTTTTGATAAAAAGAGAAACCATGATATGAGAGGAATTAAGGAGACACAAAAGTTCAAGCTTGGGGATCCCAAGGCACCCCAAGATAATATTTCAAGAAGTCTCAAGCATCTAAGCTTGGGGATGCCCCGGTAGGCATCCCACCTTTCTTCTTCAACAACTATCGGTTAGTATCGGTTGAACCTAAGTTTTTGCTTCTTCACATGAGTTGTGCTATCCTTGCAATGTCATTTTATTTTGCTTTGCTTGCTGTTTGAATAAAATACCAAGATCTGAATTTCTTAAATGAGAGAGAGTCTTCACATAGTTGCGTCATTATTTAGCTACTCATTGATCTTCACTTATATCTTTTTGGAGTAGTTTTTCATTTACTCGTGTGCTTCACTTATATCCTATGAGTGAATGGTTGAATGAGTTGAATGTCATAAATCTGAAATTTTATATGTTTCATTTGCTTAACCCATGGGGAGTAATGACTTCACGTCTAAGAAGTAGAGGTTGTAAATTTATTGAAGGTTAGCAAGCATTGTATTAGTCATTTGAACAATTCATGAAAGAATATTGAAGGAAGAGAGATTTCACATATAAATATACTATCCTAGACATCTTTTATAGTTGTGAGCACTCATTAAGTATGACATGCTAAATAGTTGATGTTGGACAAGGAAGACAACGTAATGGGTTATGTTTTCTCACATCTCAGTTAAAGTATATTGTCATGGATCATTCAAACATGTTGAGCTTGCCTTTCCCCCTCATGCTAGCCAAAAATTCCTAGAACCAAGTAGAGATACTACTTGTGCTTCCAAATATCCTTAAACCCAGTTTTTCCATGAGAGTCCACCATACCTACCTATGGATTGAGTAAGATCCTTCAAGTAAGTTGTCATTGGTGCAAGCAATAAAAATTGCTCTCTAAATATGCATGACTTATTAGTGTGGAGAAAATAAGCTTTGTACGAACTTGTTATGGAAGCAATAAAAGCGACGGACTGCATAATAAAGGTCCATATACAAGGGGCAATATAAAGTGACGTTCTTTCATATTAAGATTTTGTGTATCCAACCCTAAAAGCGCATGACAACCTCTGCTTCCCTCTGCGAAGGGCCTATCTTTTACTTTATGTCTTTTACTTTATGCAAGAGTCAAGGTGATCTTCACCTTTCCCTTTTTCATTTTATCCTTTGGCAAGCACTTTGTGTTAGGGTGATCCTGATATATATATCCAATTGGATGTACGTTAACATGAACTATTATTGTTGACATCACCCAAAGGTGAATACGTTTGGAGGCAACATTATAAGCCCCTATCTTTCTCCGTGTCTGATTAAAACTTCATAACCACAAGTATTGCGTGAGTGTTAGAAATTGTACAAGACTATATGATATTGAGTATGTGAAGTTTGCTAAATCAAAGCTCTGACATAGACCCTTCCTGAAAATAGGATGAGTTGCAATTGTTTGATGACTAAGAATGAAGTTTGCTAGTTTTCAAGAAAGTCTATGGTCTATGCTTTGACATGTGAATAGCTTGTTACTTTATCATGAAAAGTTTTATGAGATGAACTATTGTTATGACATATAATGATGCTAGAAAAGTTGATCGAAATTATCATTGATAAAACTTGTGCACCTCTAGCATTCACACTTCATAAATTCTTTCATTATCATTTACCTACTCAAGGACGAGTAGGAATTAAGCTTGGGGATGCTGATACGTCTCCAACGTATCTATAATTTATGAAGCATTCATGCTATTTTATTATCTGTTTTGAATGATTATGGCCTTTATTATACACTTTTATATTACTTTTGGGACTAACCTATTAACCAGAGGCCCAACCCATATTGCTGGTTTATTGCCTGTTTCAGTATTTTGAAGAAAGAATATCAAACGGACTCCAAACGGAACGAAACCTTCGGCAACGTGATTTTTTGGAAGAATATCATCCAGGAGACTTGGAGTTCACGTCAGAAGAGCCTCGAGGAGGCCAGGAGATAGGAGGGCACGCCCCCTATCTCGTGGGCCCCTCGAGCACCTCCCGACCGACTTCTTTCGCCTATATAAGCCTACGTACCCTAAAAACATCAGATATCAAGATAGATCGGGAGTTCCGCCGCCGCAAGCCTCTGTAGCCACCAAAAACCTCTCGGGAGCCCGTTCCGGCACCCTGCCGGAGGGGGGATCCCTCATCGGTGGCCATCTTCATCATCCCGGCGCTATCCATGACGATGAGGGAGTAGTTCACCCTTGGGGCTAAGGGTATGTACCAGTAGCTATCTGTTTGATCTCTCTCTCTCTCTCTCTCTCTCTCTCGTGTTCTCTCTCATGTTCCCTCTATGGCACGATCTTGATGTATCATGAGCTTTGCTATTGTAGTTGGATCTTATGATGTTTCTCCCCCTCTACTCTCTTGTGATGAATTGAGTTTCCCTCTTGAAGTTATCTTGTCGGATTGAGTCTTTATTTGAGAACACTTGATGTATGTCTTGCCGTGTTTATCTGTGGTGACAATGGGATATCACGTGCCACTTGATGTATGTTTTGGTGACCAACTTGTGGGTTCCGCCCTTGAACCTATGCATAGGGGTTGGTACACGTTTTCTTGACTCTCCGGTAGAAACTTTGGGGCACTCTTTGAAGTACTTTGTATTGGTTGGATGAATCTGAGATTGTGTGATGCATATCGTATAATCATGCCCACGGATACTTGAGGTGACAATGGAGTATCTAGGTGACATTAGGGTTTTGGTTGATTTGTGTCTCAAGGTGTTATTCTAGTATGAACTCTATGATGGATTGAGCGGAAAGAATAGCTTTATATTATTTTACTACGAACTCTTGAATAGATAGAACAGAAAGGATAGCTTTGAGGTGGTTTCGTACCCTACCATAATCTCTTTGTTTGTTCTCCGCTATTAGTTGCTTTGGAGTGACTCTTTGTTACATGTTGAGGGATTGTTATATGATCTATCTATGTTATTATTGTTGAGAGAACTTGCACTAGTGAAAGTATGAACCTTAGGCCTTGTTTCCTATCATTGCAATACCGTTTACGCTCATTTTTACCACTTGTTACCTTGCTATTTTTATAATTTCAGATTACAATTACCTTTATCTACTATCCATATTGCACTTGTATCACCATCTCTTCGCTGAACTAGTGCACCTATACAATTTGCCATTGTATTGGGTGTGTTGGGGACACAAGAGACTCTTTGTTATTTGGTTGCAGGGTTGTTTGAGAGAGACCATCTTCATCCTACGCCTCCCACGGATTGATAAACCTTAGGTCATCCACTTGAGGGAAATTTGCTACTGTCCTACAAACCTGTGCACTTGCAGGCCCAACAACGTCTACAAGAAGAAGGTTGTGTAGTAGACATCAGGGACGACATCATCTGGCAGTAATGGAGGCTCTCCCTCGCGTCATCCACTATCACCCACCATGTCAGGTGCAGGTAATTTCGTAGGTGGGTGGTGTTCATACCTTCTTGAGAAGGTGGCGTTGGTGTGATACTGGGTGCCTCGAGACGAAGAAGAGACTTCGTCCAAGGCAAGAACCAGCTCTTGCATGCGCCAATCCTCTTAGGGGTCTCCTCGTCATCGACTGGTACTGGAGGAGGCAAATCCTTAAAGCCCACTAAGACACTGGCCACATTAACCTTGAAGACGCCATCGGGCATCTCTCGGTTGTGGAACATGTGGTCCTTCAGCTTCACGATCGCTGCCTTTCCCACGAACACCTTCTGGCCCTTGATGTCATAGAGTAGGGTGCACGGGGTATCGTCGGCCTAACAAGAAGACATGTTTGCGACGTCAAACATTCGAAAAGCAACTAAAACGGAAGACTATAGACATGATGGTGAAAAGGGTATGACGCATAATTACCGTGAGGGCGTCGAGCTCAACCAGCGACGAAGGCCCACTGAGCATGCCAGAGACGGAGGTCGGGCTGCTATGAATAGGAGCCGGACATTTTGCGGTTCCTTGAGCAGGTGCTGGCGCTATGATGTTCACCGAGTTTGAAGGAAATATGCCCTACAGGCAATAATAAAGTTATTATTTTATATTTCCTTATTCATGATAAATGTTTATTATTCATGCTAGAATTGTATGAACCAGAAACGTGATACATGTGTGAATACATAGACAAAACACCGTGTCCCTAGTATGCCTCTACTTGACTAGCTCGTTGATCAAAGATGGTTAAGTTTCCTAGCCATAGACATGTGTTGTCATTTGATGAACGGGATCACATCATTAGGAGAATGATGTGATGGACAAGACCCATCTGTTAGCTTAGCATAATGATTGTTCAGTTTTATTGCTACTGCTTTCTTCGTGTCAAATATATATTCCTCTAATTATGAGATTATGCAACTCCCGGACACCGGAGGAATGCCTTGTGTGCTATCAAATGTCACGACGTAACTGGGTGATTATAAAGATGCTCTACAGGTATCTCCGAAGGTGTTTGTTGGGTTGGCAAAGATCGAGATTAGGATTTGTCACTCCGAGTATCGGAGAGGTATCCCCGGGCCCTCTCGGTAATGCACATCATATGAAGCCTTGCAAGCAATGTGACTAATGAGTTAGTTACGGGATGATGCACTACGGAACGAGTAAAGAGACTTGCTAGTAACGAGATTGAACTAGGTATGAGGATACCGATGATCGAATCTCGGGCAAGTAACATACCGATGACAAAGGGAATAACGTATGTTGATATAGCGGTTCGACTGATAAAGATCTTCAAAGAATATGTGGGAACCAATATGAGCATCCAGGTTCCGCCATTGGTTATTGACTGGAGAGGTGTCTCAGTCATGTCTACATAGTTCTTGAACCCGTAGGGTTCGCACGCTTAACGTTCGATGACAATATGTATTATATGAGTTATGTGTTTTGGTGACTGAAGGTTGTTCGGAGTCCCGGATGAGATCACGTACATGACGAGGAGTCTCGAAATGGTTGAGAGGTAAATATTGATATATTGGAAGGTAGTATTTGGACACCAGAAGGGTTTCAGAGTGTATCGGATACATACCGGAGTACCGGAGGGGTTACCGGAACACCCCGGGGAAAGATATGGGCCATATGGGCCATAGGAGGGAGGCTAACCAGCCCACAAGGGGCTGGTGCGCCCCCCACAAGGGAGGAGGCCGAATTGGACTGGGAAGGGGGCCCCACCCCCCTTTCCTTCTCCCTCTCCCTCTTTCCCCTTTCCCCCTCTCTGTTGGAAGGAAGCGGGGAGCCGACTAGGACTAGGAGTCCTAGTGGGACTCCCCCACTTGGCGCGCCCCCTAGGGCCGGCCGGCCTCCCCCTCCTCCTGTATATACGAGAGCAGGGGGCACCCCAAAGGCACATCAATTGTTTAGCCGTGTGTGGTGCTCCCTCCACCATTTACTCCTTTGGTCATATTGTCGTAGTGCTAAGGCGAAGCCCTGCGCGGATCACATCACCAACACCGTCACCACCCCGTTGTGCCGACAGAACTCATCGACTCCTTTGTACCTCTACTGGATCAAGAGTTCGAGGGACGTCATCAAGATGAACGTGTGCAGAACTCGAAGGTGCCGTACGTTTGTTACTTGATCGGTTGATTCGAGAAGACGTTCCACTACATCAACTGCGTTAAGTTAACGCTTCCGCTTTCGGTCTACGAGTGTACATGGACACACTCTCCCCTCTCGTTGCTATGCATCTCCTAGATAGATCTTGAGCGTAGGAATTTTTTGAAATTGCATGCTACGTTTCCCAACAGTGGTATCAGAGCCAGGTCTATGCATAGATGATATGCATGAGTAGAACACAAAAAGTTGTGGGCGGTGATCATTATACTACTTACCACCAATGTCTTATTTTGATTCGGCGGTATTGTTGGATGAAGCGGCCCAGACCAACCTTACATGACTGCGTTCATGAGACCGGTTCCACCGACAGACATGCAATAGTTTTGCATAAAGGTGGCTGACGGGTGTCTGTTTCTCCAACTTTAGTTGAATCGAATTTGACTGCGGCCGGTCCTTGTGAAGGTTAAAACAACAAACTTGATAAATCACCGTTGTGGTTTTTGTGCCGTAGGTATGTATGGTTCATGCTAGCAGCCCGTAGCAGCCACGTAAAACTTGCAACAAACAAAGTAGAGGACGTCTGACTTGTTTTTGCAGGGCATGTTGTGATGTGATATGGTCAAGACATGATATAAAGATTGTTGTATGAGATGATCATGTGTTGTAAAAGTTATCGGCAACTGGCGGGAGCCATATGGTTGTCGCTTTATTGTATGAAATACAAACGCTATGTAATTGTTTTACTTTATCACTAAGCGGTAGCGATAGTCGTAGAAGCAATGGTTGGCGAGACGACCATGACGCTACGATGGAGATCAAGGTGTCAAGCCAGTGGCGATGGAGATCATGACGTTGCTTCGGTGATGGAGATCATGAGCACAAGATGATGATGGCCATATTATGTCACATATTTTGATTGCATGTGATGTTTATCTTTTATGCATCTTATTTTGCTTCGGACGGCAGTAGCATTATAAGATCATTCCTTACTAAAATTTCAAGGTATAAGTGTTCTCCCCGAGTATGCACCATTATGAAAGTTCTTCGTGCTGAGACACCACGTGATGATCGGGTGTGATAAGCTCTACGTTCAAATACAACGGGTGCAAGCCAGATTTGCACACGCGGAATACTCGGGTTAAACTTGACGAGCCTAGCATATACAGATATGGCCTTGGAACACTGAAGACCAAAAGGTCAAACGTGAATCATAGTGGTACGGCCAGGTATCGACCTCCTCTGTCTCCAATGGCGGACCCGACGATAGCTTCCCATTGATGCACTCCCACCTCGCACGTCGTTGGGGATCCACGCTCCTGGCCTCTTCCCGCGCCTAATTGACGAAATCCTTCGGAGGTGCGGTCGGATGCGGCATCCTCCTCTTCTCCGCCTAGGTGCCCTCGAAGTAGATCTATCTCGCCAGGTTGAGAAGCTCCCGATCTGCTGCATGGATGTACATCTCGATCCCCTCTGCCAACCATGCCTTCCTCTCCAGATCTGACTCCGCCTCCACCTCTTGGTCCGCCATTCGCCATTCCCAAACGCAGAGGAGCCATGAGGCCGCGTCGTCGCGGATCCGCAAGGCTCGCTCCGTCCACCTCCGTGCCCTTGTTGCCCGCAGCGTCTCCGGTGACACCAACCTGAGCAAGCGCAACATCTCCGGGAAGGACTGGTACACGGAGGGGAGTGGCATAAACGGCGCTGTTGAACCGGAGCAGGTGGATCTGGTGGTTCGCGGCATGGTGGGGGTGGAGGCTTGCCGTCGTGAGCAGATCGGCGGCAAGATTTGGTAGGTGGGGTGGAGTCGCGGTCGCAGTCACGAGAGCGGCCATCGACTATCTCTGGTTTAGCAATGGCAATCGCCCCCTTCATTTTCTTTTCTTCATTAAACTTGCCAAGAAGCCAAAGGAAAAGGACACCCTTCGATTCTATAGGCCACCCGCTGCTGTTTACATTTTTCTTATTTGATTACCAATTAGGAAAGCCTCCGCTGCTGCTATGCTAAGCCATATGTTTGGGATGATCTGTATGCCAAGATCTAAGTTCTACTCGGTGTTTTTGCAGGGCCTTAAAAATTGAAGTTTCCCATATGGAGGCTGCATCTAGTGGCAGTGATCTGAATCTAGTAGGTCTGTGTCCGATCTCGGATCTACTATTATAATTTTTTAGCTTGCTTTTCTGCATATGTTTTACTTGATATATTATTGTCGGTGCATAATTTATAGAAACAAATTTGATCTTGCAGTAAATACTCTACGTTTGATATGTAGATTATTGGAACGTCTAGGAGGTGCCTAATCTTGCAGCAAATATCGATAATGGTCATTGTACAATCTGGTACGTAATGAATTTTTGTAGGATAAACATTATCGATATTTTAAGCAGCGACAGTGTCCAATAACATGTTGTTGGACCAACTACGGTCTTGAGGTTTGTGCCAAGATAATATTATTTCCATTCTCTGTCAATTTGTTACTGATGTTATCTCATGACAATTCTTGCCTATTAGGCCTAATACAGAGTTTTGCTTTAGTACTAATTTTATCATGTGTCATGTGTTACCCTGCTAAGAGAGAACGTAAACATCTTGTGAAAGAATAAATTTCCATGTGCTATCTTCTGAATACACTACTAATCGAGTTATGCCTAAGTTTTCCCCTCCTAAATCTTTGGTTGTATCTCTTTTCTCTGCTATACCCATCTCAATTTTTATCCATTCCCGTATTTGTTCCGTCTTTATCTAACATTTTTATCTGATTGCTAGAGACAAAGCCTGAAGCAAGGGCGCTTGTATACCTCGGCGTGTATGTTAACCAAGATGTAAATAAAATCTTTCGAGCTAGCATAAACTTCATATGTCTATTTGTTTTATATAGTTATATCTGATTTATATTGATATGAAGATAGCCAAATTATGAATGTAGTTCCCCATGTTTGCCAGACATGAAAAAACTACAAGGTGTGTTGTTATATAATAATAATTTCAATTTGTAACAATTACCAGTTGGTAAGCTGCCTTTCATCAAACATGTTTGATGCTAACATACTTAGAAAAAACAATGTTATCCCGCACCAATGTCCCGCAGCAACGCATGGGGCATCATCTAGTTGTTCATAACGCTAACCTCCTACAAGCCTTGGAGGTTCGATGTGAGCCCACTCTCGTAGTGTTGAGCTAGTTCGAGAGCTGTTAAGGCACTCTACTTCGACGGCAGAAATGACATGGTGCAAAAATGCCACCATTCATGGTATCGCAACGCTCCCAGTGCTCGACTTGTGTGTAAGGGAGGATGCCATGGCACCCCGTCTAAAACGCTCCCGGTGCTCGACCTATGTGGGACAAGCCGGAGGCCGTGTTCCTTATGCAGAGACGACGTGGACCAGCACAGAACATGGATGTGCATGATGTTTGGGTAGCCACCAACATCATGCGCATTGGAGGGTGCCGTCACGGTGGCATCCCCGCACCTTAGGTCTTGTACAAGTAAGATGCTTATGAAAATAATTCAGCTTTTTAAGCACAACTACGTATTTGAATTGCATAAATGCGTATTTAGACACCTCTAATATAGAAATGTAAGCACCGATGCTCAAGCGAAAACTGATTCATTTTTTACCAGCATCTCTTCAAACACCTTGCATTGTAGATGGTCTTAGGCAGTGCCAAAGGAAGTCACCCCGAGAACGATGGTAGCAGCACCGGGAACCTTTGTCATAGGCTGGTGCATTGTGAGTGGGCTGCTAGGAGCGTTGTCATGGCCGAGGGCCGCACACAAGCTAGACATCGAGGCCGACAACCACTGGAACATTCTGAGTATTTCCTTACCCCAAATAAATGCATCATCATGGCATCATGCATCATTTCACTATAATATTCTCAAACACATGGCAACACCCAAAACTAAATTATTTTGCCATTTAATATTATTAAGGTTTTATCAACATCATGTTCCTTTTTGGTAGTGTGCATCAAGACTCACCACCAAAGTTTACACATGACCTATCCATAGTATTTGGGAGCTCCAAGAATTATTTCAAAAAACGTACATTTACCGAAAAAGGGTTTCCCCCTGCTTTGTGTACAAAGCAACCAACCGAGACAACCAACGATAGGTGCTGGGGCGGAAGCAACACAGTCACGCCCAAAAGAAAAGAAAGAGAAAATACAAGAGAAACAAATGCCGACAACGGTGGATCGACAAAAAAACGAAGAAGCCTCGTGGCCGCTGCATCCACCGGAGATCGCCCACCATGCCTCGAGCCTCCGAAGTACCGGCACCAATCAACACCTCCAAGAAGGCACGCGACAATGACAAGCTGTTACCAAGGGTTTCCCCCGTACGCGGTGAGGAGAGAGGAAGGGTAGCCCCGACGCCCTCCAGGAAGGTCCGGCGGCACCCTCATGCGCCACCGCGTCGGTGTCGGCCAAGCCAACAGGGATTTCTCCCGATCCCAACATTCACCTCAGGCACTCCGAAGCTTGCCACCAAACAGACCCCCACCCTGCGCCAACCCAGTCACGAAGCTTCCCACGCTGTCTCACCACGGCACCGTGAAGCGAGGCCTGCATAATGAAGAAGAGGAGCCGGAACTAGGGCAGCAGCACTGTCGGCACACGGGAGGGCCCCACCTCCACCGTCGAAGAAGGTAGCTGACCAGACGCAATAGCAGGAACATACCAGGCCCGTGGCCGCACAGGCCTGACCAGGATCTCCGAGACCCGTAAAGTTCCCGCCTTCACGCTGTAGCCGGCACGCCGTCGGCGCCACCGCCCCTGTCCAACCCGTACCTCTGCCTCACCACGCAGAAGACAGAGAAGCCATGCCAGGGACCAACCCGCTAAGACCCAGATGGGGCCCGCAAGGCCCAGATCTGAGCCTTGGACGCGTCGCCGGCCACCCCGCGCCACCAAGCCGCCCGCTGTCGGTGTCAAAACTGGTGGATCTCGGGTAGGGGATCCCGAACTGTGCATCTAAGGCTAATGGTAACAGGAGGCGGGGGACACAATGTTTACCCAGGTTCGGGCCCTCTCGATGGAGGTAATACCCTACTTCCTGCTTGATTGATCTTGATGATATGAGTATTACAAGAGTTGATCTACCACGAGATCATAGAGGCTAAACCCTAGAAGCTAGCCTATGATTATTATTGTTCTTGTCCTACAGACTAAACCCTCCAGTTTATATAGACACCGGAGGGGGCTATGGTTGCACAGAGTTGGTTACAGAGAAGGAGATCTACATACCTGAATTGCCAAGCTTGCCTTCCATGCAAAGGAGAGTCCCACCCGGACACGGGACGAAGTCTTCAATCTTGTATCTTCAAAGTCCAACAGTCCAGCCAAAGTATATAGTCCGGCTGTCCGAGGACCCCCTAATCCAGGACTCCCTCAGTAGCCCCTGAACCAGGCTTCAATGACGATGAGTCCGGCGCACAAATTTTCTTCGGCATTGCAAGGCGGGTTCCCTCTCTGAATACTCCATAGAAGATTTTGAACACAAAGATCGTGTCTGGCTCTGCAAAATAATTTCCACATACCACCGTAGAGAGCATAATATTCCACAAATCTAATCCACTGACAACTTTTCTTAGCGTGACATCATGCCGCGGCCCGGTCATTACGAACCGTTTTTACCAGCCTGCCACTGCACGTGTTGCGAGGCGGTTTTATTGCCACGTCTTGTTGAAGCAGAGATCGTGTTCCCCTTATCACATGATTCTCATCAATACGGGTGTGGGTAACCCAACAGTGCTTGTTAGCATGACTCCTCGATTTTAGGCAAGTTACAAACGGCCACGCAGAGGACGCTTGATATTCACCCTCTTTATAAAGGGGTCAAGGCCTGTCCTTTTCTTCCCACGCTCGATCCTTCCCTTCCCCCACCTCGAATTCCAACACCCAAGGCTCGAGCTAAGAGCTTCGGACCTTCAACCATGTCCGGATCCAACCTTCAAGGCCGGTGGATTCCCTCCTCTGTTTACAGAGGAGGACATCAAGAAGCTTAGGGAGGCCAGGTATCTGACCGCCGAAATCCTGCACAGGCTGCCAGCCCAAGGGCAGGTCATCCCCACTCCCGAACCCAACGAGAGTCTCGTATTTGTTTCCCACTTCCTCCAAGGGCTAGGCTTTAGTCTTGATCCCTTCGTTAGAGGGCTCGTGTTCTATTACGGGCTGGATTTCCATGATCTAGCTCCAGATTCCATCCTTCACATCTCGTCGTTTATCGTCGTGTGTGAGGCCTTCCTCTGCATCACCCCACACTTCGGCTTATGGCTCAAGATCTTCAATGTGAAGCCGAAGATGATCGACGGGCGACACGTGGAGTGCGGAGGCGCTATAATAAGCAAAGGCGCCGACGCCCTATGGCCAAAGGGTTCCTTCCCGGAGGTGTCCGATTTATGGCAACGGGAGTGGTTTTACATCACCGCCCCCGAGGTACAAAGCGGGCGTCTACCCCTGCCTTCTGTTCAGGCCCTCCACCTCAACTGGCATCATGGGTTAACAAGGGGCTAGACTGGGGGCCAGTTAATGATGTGCTGACATTGCAAAGCCGCATCCGAGATCTCCTCAAGAGGGATGTCAGTCTTGTCAAGGTAATGCAAGTAGTGCTAGTTCGTCGGGTCCTGCCATGCCAACGTCGATCTCTCTGTATGTGGGAGTTCAAACCGGAAGGACCATGAACTATTCAACAATTCTTCAGCGTGACGCTCGAGTACGGATTGTTCTTCGGATCACGAATAAAGTGTTCGGACACCACCGAGGATGCGGGTCTCAACCGCAACCGTCCAGATACACAAGTAAGTAATTCCGTGACCGAACATGTCGTCTTTATATTTACCATGACATCATTCTGAAAAATTGCTCTCAGCCAGGACTGGATAAGAAAGGCGGAGAGGATCGGGTGTTCGGCCCCCCTTCCTGAAGGCTCGCCGGATCCTGTACTAACCAGGATGCTTGAGCATACACCCTATAGTGTGCCATCAGGAGAAGATGAAGGGAGGAATAGAGAAGCCAAAAGCGGGCTTCATACATTACACATCCAAACCGGGGGAATTAGTGTCTCCGCGAAGGAGGATAATTGGGGAGGTGAATCTAGAATCCTCTCTCCCCACGGGAAGAAAAGGGCCGCCTCTGAAGACTTGGAAACAGAAGTTTCCAAACGAGGGAAGAAACCTTCGCCAGGAGGCCCTGCCCCAGAGGGCGTCCTTACCACGCAGCGCCCACAGGGGGGCCAGCCCTCAACGGAGTTGTAAGTGAACAATAGTACTTTGATAAATATATCCTGCTTTATCTCTGAGAACAATAACCGAGACATATATCTTGCAGTCCGGCTCGTAGCCCTTCTCGGCATAGTTCATCTTTGGGGAATCTTCTTCCGGAGATGATGGAGAGCGAAACGCCTCCTCCTGCCTCCCCGCCTCATGGGGCGGACGACCCCGAGGTGTCGTCACGGAGGATTTCTCCTAATCCGTAAAGGCCAGAAGGTAATTCTTCGGCCGCTCGAAGTCCGGATTATTCGGCTCCTAAGGAGAGCAACCGGACACACTGATGGGTCTTCTGGAGCAAGCGGCTATCTCAGAGGCACATCGTACCTTAATGGGTACGGTGGTTGAGAGGATTTCATCCGCCAAAAGCGGGTTGAATGAAGCTTTTACGAGTCTGCTAAGAGGCTTTGAGGTATGCAAAGTAATATGTATTTTTGACGGTACCACACACGCTAGGAGCGCTCTGTATAGATAGTAGCCCCTGAGACTCTGGTTGCCGTCCAGAGGCGGCAAATAGAGGATCATAGTCCCAGATAATGATCGCGCTGCTTTCATGTGCAGGCAGCTGAGGGTCCGGCGGCTGGCTGAACTGCTGATTTTGCCGAACTGAGGCGGCAGCTTGATGTGGCGGATGCCGACATCGCGCTTGTGAACAAGCGGCTTGACGAGGCACAGGGTATGCATTTTCGGGTGGTCAGCAAATACTAAGAGGACCACGATCACTACAGAAAAATACACTTCCGTGATGATACGTGTTTGTCACAATAGGTCACGTTTTTTGTCATGCATGTACATCCATGACAAATTTATGACAGAATCAAGATAGTCATGCCTGTGCTGTCGTAGAAGTGTTCCATGACATTACCAAAATTATCATCACAGAAGTGTCCACTTCCATGACGATAAATCGCTCGTCACAGAAGTGCTTTCGTCAAGGGTGACCGACACATGGCATCCACCGTAAGGGAACACCGTTAAGCTATCGGGTCGGATTTTGGATCCGGTAACCCGTTAACAGCCACGACCAATGCCGATTTTCCACGTGTAAAATTCTCATTGGCTGACGGATCCATGTGTCAGCTCCGCGTGGGCACAAGTGTCACTCATCTAACGGTCAAGATGGGCCTATGATTGGTTGACACGTGGACCGGCCCAAAAGTGGCCAACAAAGTTTAAATGGGCTGGCCCAACCAAAGGCCCATAAGATTTAGGGGACCATAATGGGCCGGCCCAGCTAAAGGCCCACAAAATTTAGCGGACCATAATGGGCCGGCCCAGCTAAAGGCCCACAAGATTTTGCAGACCACAATGGGCCGGCCCAGCTAAAGGCCCACAAGATTCTGCAGACCATAATGGGCCGACTCAGCTAAAGGCCCAACATTCTCTGTCAAATCGGCCCGTCAACGGCCCGGTCTAAACTTGTCATCAATGCGGCCCATGGTCACTTCTGGCCCGTTAACAGTCCGCTAAGTAATTGGGCTGAATTACGGCCCGGTGTATTTTTGGCCTGTTAAAGGTCTAGCTTCATTTGGGCCCATTTACATGCCATCAAAACTTTCGGCCCATAAACGACCGTGAAGGATTTGGGTCATATTCGGCCATGTCTGTCATTCGGCCTGTTAGAGGCCCACTGTAGATTTGGCCCACTTTCGGCCTGTTGTCATTTTCAGCCTGTTAACGCCGGACGTAAACCATGGGCATATGTGGCCCAACGTCATATCGGGCCCATTAACGGCCCATATAAAAATGACGATAATCTAGCCCGACCGAAGTTCCAGCCTGTTAAAGGCCCGTGTATTAGGTCGGCGCATTTACGGTCCATCCGAATTTCGGCCTGTCAAATATCTGCATCGTAAATGGGCCACCATTTCGGCCTGCTAAGTCCAGTGGGTTATTTGGCACAATCAGGGCCCAATCTCACTTTTGGTCTATTAAAGGCCCATGTTTTTTATGGGCTCAACATATTTACACTTGTAAACGGCCTACTTTTACTGAGGGCCCAAATTATGTTTAGGCATGTTAAAGGCCCACCATGGGCACAGGCCTACCAGAAAAATTTGAAAGCTTATGCTAATTTAAGCCGAGATATTTTTAGTGGGCTACATGCTAATTTCGGCCCGTAATCATTTTTAGCCCAATTGGAATGGGCCCGACGAATGTTGGCATGTTAGGCTCCTACGAAGCTTTCGTCCGAATACATTACTAAGATAAACTTACATATACAAAAATATCGTCATAATTACTGCAGCCTGTGGCAGCATTATTAATGTTGTATCACAACAAAATAAATTCCAATCATACAACAAAAGGCCTGTTGGCATAAAGTTTACAGTCCTTCTAGATAATAGCACCATCAGATGTATAGAAGCACAGACCATTTGACCTGAGTGCTAATGTTTCAGGCTATAGAATCTGATGGAGCAGCACGATCTCCACCTTTTTTCCGCCATTGCTCTTCAACAACGAAGCGAATGTCTGATAGTCTGGTTTCAAAACCATTCATATCTTGACGGCATTTCTCAACCACTATTCTTGTTTCCGAAACAACGTCCATTAGGGATTGGACTTGTGTCTGGAGCACAGATATATCACTCTGTCTAGCAGGAAGATTTTGTTCAGTAGGCGATTTGGACGAGGTTACCTTGACAACCAACCCAGAATTACGCACGAAGGTGCTTTTTGCACTGTTAGTGGAGAGATACTGACGCACTGCAACAAGAGGTGACATTGTGCCTGTAGTAGCCTCGTCACCTTCAGGTGGTTGTGGCTGTTCAATCCTTTGTTCCATAGCTTCCTAAAAGTTTGAACTTGTAGAATAGTGTACCAGTGAGTTACTAATGAGATAAAAACAAACAAAGTAGGTTAAACGTTTATACATAACTTATTTTGGTGAACTACTGTAATACATTAGCATGTATTGTAGTGCCAACTACATAATAAAATCACTTTCGGAACATATGTCCATGTAGCATGCCTACTGTATTGTCTATTTCCTCACATTCGTTGACATCTAAGGATAAAGAGACATGGTTTAAAGTAGGATGAACATAGTATGACATCATTCATATCATGGGCAAACAGATATAAAACAAACATGCTATTTTATCATTGTGTGCGCACGTGAACATAACAACTAGATTACAGATCAAGACCAAAAGAATATCCTTCATCTCTTTTAAACCATGTAAGGTAAAATGATACGTTAAGACAACTGTGTATAAAAGTGAACAGAGTAACTGACATTGGCTGCAAACCAAGTAGTTAAATGACACATCATAGTACCAATCAGTTCAAGGCAGGAGGAGTAAGGACTTACAACAGCGGCTTGAACTGGTGTGCTCATGCCCTTCATCTTGCTTGTGTGGCAATCCTTGAAGATTTGCACTGTATTCGGTTCAGGTTCTTTTTGGTCCGCACGGGCTTTCCACTGTATTTGGAACAAGTCAATATAGATACGATAATATGGCACAAAAAAAAGAAGGAAGTAGCAGCTATTTACAAGAGCCTTGCAGTGTGCAATATAGCTACGAGATCCTGTTGTCTGTTGGAATTTCACTTTAGAACGGTTGGTTTTGTTCTTCAAACAGTTAGCCTAGAAGAAGATACACTTGTAAGGCACATACGTAAATACAAGTTCAATATGTGGTCTGATCAAATACATATAGCCTACCTGATACTTTGGACCAGACCAGTGTTTAATGAGGGTTGTCCAGTCTTCATCTGTAATATATTCCACTCGAGATGTTTGGGCGATTTCATTGTTAGCCTTGCCTTCAAAGTGAGATTTTCTAAGGTGGTACCGATACTGTCACAGAGCAGACTGAAAAACATGAGTGCATGCTTGTTTAGTTGCATCATCTTTCGGATCCAACTTGAACCTCATCTGTTGAAAAAAGAATGTGAGTCTTATTAGGAGGAAGCCAGAAAGTATGGGACAGAGCAAGACAATATTACTAATTGCGATGAATAACATTACTTACAGATAAATGGTCAAGGAAGGTGTTAAACTGGGTATTGTCTTTCTCATTCCTGTACTGGATCCACGTTGGGAGGATACATGCATAACACCTAACGACAACGGCTGCCTCTGATACTAACTTGGCTGACTCTGTAGCATCATGTGGCCTTTTTAAACCTGCCACAAAATGGATCTCCATTCTTCCTCCTTTAGATTTTGTTAATCTGTCAAGCATTATCCCTGATGTTTGTTTCCGCTTGTGCCGTGGTGCTAGTTCAACAACGAATATGGAAAGTGTTAGTGTACATCAAACTGTGAGAGTACATATAAAGGAGCATGCAACTGCAACTTGACTCGGTCAGGTACCATCTTGGTGTTGATGCTCATGAGTTTCATCTGATCTTGCCAAGTCCTCTTGTGTCAACAGTGCTTCGGAAGTAGTGTTAGGTGTGAAGGCAGCTTGGGAACTGGCCAGTTCCGGAGCAAACGAACGAGTAACTGGTTGAGATGCTGGTACAGTTGAAGCGGATGCTATAGCTGGTGGAGCAGGTGATACTATGTTTGTAGATTTAGCCGATGGACTTGGACCTTCTACTGCACTATAAGTACCAGCAGAATCTCGACGGCAGAGCCTTTTCCGTTTCACCCGACAAGTAATAGCACTCCCTACTATATTATTTTCCTTGCTCTTTTTTGACTTTGCCATGTCAAGTTGTACCCACAACACAAAAGAATAAAATCACTCTTCAGAACTCATTGATGCATGATACAGACAAGCAATACTTTGATGTAAGGCAACCATATGAGGATGGAATATGTAAGAAAAACAGGACGGCATGACATATTCACAGCTATGATGTGCAAACTAAGCAGAAGGAATTTCAAGAAAATAGAAGTAATGCAAGATAGACACCATATGAAAGATGCAACCAATATTACTCTGCCAAGTTAAAAGTGTCTTGTCATAAGTGGCAATTCGAAAAATTAGAAGCAGTACAACATATAAATCAATGCAAGATGCAACCACTATCAAACTGCCATGTTAAAAGCATCCAATCATGAGTTACTGATGCGGGATACACAACAGCAGTACTTTGATGTAAGAACATGGTATGATAGATAGATGCAGTGTATTCTAGACACAGAAAGCCATGTCATATGCACATGTATAACGTATAAACTCAGCAGGTGCAATTTAATCAAAATAGAAGAAATACAGGCTAGACAACATATGCAACATGAAACCAATTATCACACTGTCAACTTAGAGCAAGCACCTGCGATGGTGGAGTGCGGGAGATGAACTCATCATGTAGACTTGGGACTTCAACTTCATTAGCAGTAGCAGTGGCAAATCTAGAGAGTCTTTGTTTGCGTCGGTGCGGAGTACCACCAACATCCCCTAACTTACTCTTTTCCTTCCTATTTTCTGATATTGCCTTATGAAGTCAAAACCACAAGAAGATGAATAAAATTAGCTCTGCATAACTGGTTGATGCATGATACAAACGAACACTACTTTGATGTAAGGCAAGCGCAGGAGGATGGAATATATACAAAAATAGACAGTGTTTCATATTCACACGTATGATAGGAGGATGGAATATGTATGAAAAAATAGTAAGCGGAAGGCATTTCAACAAAATTAGAAGAAATGAAAGCTAGGCACCATATGAACATGCAACCAATATCACTCTATCAGGTAAAAAGTGTCTCGTCGTAAGTGCCATTTCAAGAAATTAGAAGCAGTATAAGCTAGAAGACAATGCAAGATGCAACCTATATCACAGTCTCAAGTTAAATGTGTCTTATGGGTAAGTGATCGTTGCATGTATAAGTTGTAAGCTACGCAGATGCAATTGAACATAATCAGAAGCAATACAAACTAGACATCATACGGAAAACGCAACCACGTATAACAGTTCCAAGTAAGAGCAAGCACCTGTGATGGTGGAGTAGGGGAGATGTGCTCATCGTGTACACGTATGTTCTAGAAACAGGAACACGTGTCATATTCACAGGCATTATGTGTAAAGTAAGCAGATGCAATTCAAGTTAGAAGCAATACAAGCTAGACATCATACGCAACATGCAACCACATATAATAGTGTCAAGTTAGAGCAAGCACCTGTGATGGT
This sequence comes from Triticum aestivum, assembly GCF_018294505.1. Classification (NCBI taxonomy): domain Eukaryota; kingdom Viridiplantae; phylum Streptophyta; class Magnoliopsida; order Poales; family Poaceae; genus Triticum; species Triticum aestivum. The sequence continues at coordinate 717,684,870 of NC_057801.1, forward strand.
GGAGTAGGGGAGATGTGCTCATCATCTACATAGCTACATTGACTGTCCAGCCTTGTGTTGTCTTGCGAATCTTGTTGGGAGGATGGCGGAGTAGAATCTGTAGAGACCCCTGTTTGAGTTGCTCCGAAGGACCACCATCATCCACTGCCAGACTAATTTCCTTCAGTTGTAATGATTTTGCATTGTGAAGTCAAACCGATAAGAAAAAGTAATAAAATTCGCTCTTCAGAACTCATTCATGCATGATACTAACGAACACTACTCGGATGAAAGGCAAACACATGATGCAAGGATGGAATATGTATGAAAAACAGGATGGTGTGACATATTCACACCTATGATGTGGTAACTAAGCAAAAGGCATTTCAACAAATTAGAAGCACTGCAAGCTAGACACCATATGAAAGATGCAACCAATATCACTCTGCCAAGTTCAAACTGTATGGCGTTTCAACAAATTAGAAGCAGTATATGCTAGAAATCATATGCAAGACACAACCAGTATCACAGTGGCGACTTAAAGGTGCCTTATCATAAGTGACTGATGCAGGATATGCAAGAATAGTAGTCTGATGTAGAAACAGGAACACATGTCATATTCACAGGCATTATGTGTAAAGTAAGCAGATGCAATTCAACAAAGTTATAAGCAATACAAGCTAGACATCATACACAACATGGAACCACATATAATAGTGCCAAGTTAGAGCAAGCACCTGTGATGGTGGAGCAGGGGAGATGTGCTCATCATCTACACAGCTACGTTGACTGTCTAGCCTTGCGTTGTCTTACGACTCTTGTTGGGAGGATGGCAGAGTAGAATCTGTAGAGAACCTCCTTTTCAGTTGCTCGCAAGGACCACCATCATCCAATGCCTTGCCAATTTCCTTCAGCTTTATTGATTTTGCATTGTGAGGTCATACCGACAAGAAAAAAGAATATCATTCGCTCTTCAGAACTCATTCATGCATGATACTGACGAACACTACTCTGATGAAAGGCAAAGTCATGATACGAGGATGGAATATGTATGAAAAAATGGACGGCTTGACATATTCACACCTATGATGTGGTAACTAAGCAGAAGGCACTTCAACAAATTAGAAACACTGCAAGACACCATATGGAAGGTGCAATCAATATCACTCTGCCAAGTTAAAACTGTCTCGTCATAGGTGGCGTTCATCAAACTAGAAGCAATACATGCTATAAATCATATTCAAGACGCAAACCAATATCACACTGCCAACTTAAAGGTGTCCCATCATAAGTGACTGATGCAGGATACACAAGAAGAGTAGTTTCATGTAAGAACATGGTGTGATAGACAGATATAGTATGTACCAAAAACGGGAAAGCGTGTCATATTCACATGTATCATGTGTAAGCTAAGCAGATGCGGTTTACACTAACTAGGAGCAATACGAGCTAGACACCACATGCAACATGCAACCATATATCACACTGCCAAGTTAGAGCAAGCACCTTGGATGGTGGAGTAGGGGAGCGGAGACTTGGACCATGTAATGCACTATTAGTACAAGGAGAATCGGTACAGATGCTCCGTTTACGTTGCTGCAGAGGACCACCATCATCGCCTTCCTTACTCTTTTCCTTCCTCTTTCTTGATTTTAACTTGACTGATTTTGCCTTGTCAAGTCAAACCCACAAGAAAAAGGAATAAAATTTGCTCTTCAGAACTTATTGATGCATGATACTGACGAACACTACTTTCATGTAAGGCAGCCACATGATAGGAGGATGGAATATGTATGAAAAACAGGACGGCATGACATATTGACATGTATGATGTATAAAGTGTAAACTAATCACAAGGTGCTTGAACTTGTGAGAATCGATGCAAGCTAGAAACCATATGAAAGATGAAACCAATATCACTCTGCCAAATTAAAAGGGTGCCCTAACAAATGTATTTGACCAAATTAGAAGCAATACATGGCAACAGGCTAGAAATAATATGCAATATGCACCGAATAAAGGTGACTCATCGTAAGTAATTGATGCAGGATACAGAAGAGAGGTACTTTCATGTAAGAACAAGGTTAACACATAGATGTAGTGTGTACCAAAAATAGGAAGGCATGTCATATTCACAGGTATAGTGTGTAAACTAAGCAGATGCAATTTACCCTAATTAGAAGCATTACAAGCTAGACACCGTATGCAACATGCAACCACATATCACACTGCGAAGTTGGAGCAAGCACCTGTGATGGTGGTGTAGGGGAAGTGTTGTCCTCAGGTACAGAGCAACATTCAATATCTTCATTTAGGCTTGCTTTTTCTTGAGAATCATGTGGAGAGGATGAAATTGCATTCTTTATAAGAGTATTGCGTCTCATATTAACCCACGCGTGTGACTGTCTCATCATAAGTGATAGACGCAGGATACACAAGAACAGTAGTTTGATGTAAGAACATGGTGTAATAGGCAGATGTAGTATGTACCAAAAACAGGAAGGCGTGTCATATTCACATGTATAATGTGTAAGCTAAGGAGATGCAATTTAACAAATTAGGAGCATTGATGAGGGATACACAAGAGAAGTAGTTTGATGTAAGAACATGGTTAATAGAAAGAGGTAGTATGTACCAAAAACAGGAAGGCATGTCATATTCACAGGTATAATGTGTTAACTAAGCAGATGCAATTTACCCTAATTAGAAGCATTACAAGGTAGACACCATATGCAACATGCAACCACATATCACACTGCCAAGTAAGAGCAAGCACCTGCGATGGTGGTGTGGGGGAATTGCGGTGATCAACTAGAGAGCTACATTGACTATCTTCATTTAGCCTTGCTGTTTCTTGAGAATCATGTGGGGAGGATGACACTGCACTCTTTAAACGAGTAGGGCGTCTCACATTAACCCACCCGAGTGACTGTCTCATCATAAGTGATTGACGAGGGATACAAAAGAGCATTAGTTTGATTTACGAACATGGTTAATAGACATATGTAGTATGTATCAAAAACAGGAAGGCATGTCATTATCAAAGGTATAATGTGTAAAGTAAGCAGATGCAATTTAACCAAATTGGAAGCAATACAAGCTAGACACCATATGCAGCATGCAACCACATTTGACAGCGTGAAGTTAAAGCAAGCACATGGGATGGTTGTGTGTGGCAATTGAGATCATCAACTGCAGAGCTACTTTTACTGTCTCCAACTGCTGACACTGCACCCATTAGAGCGTTGAAACGCTTACTACTTATCTTCTAATTACACTGGAGCGACTTCTGTCTTTTTTTCTGCATTCATCAACACTGCGTCAGAGTCTGAAATACCCATGCATTAAAAAACAATAGTGTGAGTATTGATGAAGTGTGTGCACAATTAGTACAGTGTAAAGGTAGCAGATAGCAGGTCGGTGAGAAATAAATGACGGGAGACATATGATAGCTCTACAACATGCATGGCACACTCAATTACTACAGGATTCTATGAAAACAACAGTCGACTGAAAGCAAATAGGCCAGTCCATTTTTTTTGCACCGTTCGATGTACAAAGAACGGGGAGATCACCTTCATCTACCTCCAGCCAGTCAGTGTTAATGATCTTCCTCGAAACGCCAGCGACCACCGGCTCAGTATTCCTCCCCTGCCTGCGCCCTCCCCTCGACCTCACCGCACCGCCGTGCTTGGCACCGCCCCCCGGCCATCCATTCAAGCCCCGCCAACCTCTAGATCGGGCGCAAGTAGCACCTGCGCCCCATACCCCTATGATAGACACCGATGCGCCGCTTCCACGGGGAATAGGCGAACTAGGTGCTCCACGCGCCTAAGCGGGTGTTGCTTCATTTAATTGCGGTTTGACTGACCCTGAATTGAAATCCAGACGGGCTACTGACCTCTAGCAAAGGTGAAATAGTAAAAGGGAGGAAACCTTGTGCATTTAGTATCACGAAGAAGATGTAGTAAGAAGCACTCAACTAGTTTCTTTCGTGGGATGAATACGGTGTGAGCGGAGACGTAAGATTTGCACGAATAAGGGAAGAGGAGTACCTCTTTCTGCTGGCAGTGTTGTGTCCTCCTTCTATTTTTCCGACGATCCTGTTGTTCGCCAGAAACCAGAAGTTGTGGAGGACGATGCAGCCTTGGACGAACCCATGGCCAAGTTGTTGAGTGTGGTGCGGTGGCCGTCTGTCGGCGGCGGGGAAGCAGATCCGAGGCGGCGAACGACGGTGTAGCGGGAATAGCTCCGGTGCGGTGGATGGTTGCGACAGTGGAGCCGCAGCAGTGAGGCGCAGGACGGCGTGGTCGGAGTGGTTCTGGTATGGCGCACGTCGGTGTTGGCATCATGGAGGCAGCTCTGCCTCGGCATCAGCTGCTAAGTCCTTGTGGGCGTTGCGGTTGCAGTTGCGTTGGACGACGACGTCGGGGTACCGGCTCCGGCGTGATGGAGGAGGGCGGCGGTGGATTGGCCGCTATGGGGTGGAGGACGGAGGAGGTTGGGGTTTCGCGGCTGGTGGAGAGGGCGTTTTTACGCCCACGGAGTATGAATGGGGAAACAGAGGGAGGCAGGGAACTAAGGGGGAACAATGTTTCGGTTTGAGACGCGTTTGTTTGAAATTTGGGGAAAGTTACAAACTTTGCCCCCATCTAAAATTTCGGACATATTGCGGGTTGGGGGTAGGACAGTCATGTCAGGTGTCCCAAATGTGGGCGGGATAGATTTCGGCCGAGCGCATGGGTGTTTAGGCGCCCACGACATATGAATGCTTCTCGGAGGCGGTTGAGACTGGCGTCTTGGTGAAGTTACAAACCTACCCCGGTTTAGACCTTTGGACATCGGGCCAATAGGCTACACGGGCCAGAGTCAGGACAGTAATTTCCTACCACCAAAACATTAGTCTCGCGCGGTTTCGGGTGACCAGAGGCCTATTTGGCGCTTCTTCAATATTTGGGAGCAGAAGCATTAACATTTTCGGTTCTCTTGAATTGAACTTTCAGGATTTGTCAAACTTCACAAATCTTTACTCTTGAAAATCCTAAAGCTACGATTATTTTGGAATGGAGGGGGTACATTTTAATATACATTGTACATGAGTATATATTAAAAAATATGCAACTTACCTCAGTTCATGCATGGTTCCAGGTATAATCTCCTTGGTTGCAAAAAAAGTTAGATATGCGTATGAATATGTATACCATGTTCAAACTCACAACAAAGATTGATGCCCCCTGTCGGTGTCAAAACCTGCGGATCTCGGGTAGGGGGTCCCGAACTGTGCGTCTAGGCGGATGGTCATAGGAGACAAGGGACACGATGTTTTACCCAGGTTCGGGCCCTCTTGATGGAGGTAAAACCCTACGTCCTGCTTGATTGATATTGATGATGCGGGTATTACAAGAGTAGATCTACCATGAGATCAAGGAGGCTAAACCCTAGAAGCTAGCCTATGGTATGATTGTTGTTATGTCCTACAGACTAAAACCATCCGTTTTATATAGACACCGGAGAGGGCTAGGGTTACACAGAGTCGGTTACAATGGTAGGAGATCTACATATCCGTATCGCCAAGCTTGCCTTCCACGCCAAGGAAAGTCCCATCCGGACACGGGACGAAGTCTTCAATCTTGTATCTTCATAGTCTTAGAGTCCGGCCGATGATGATAGTTCGGCTATCCGGACACCCCCTAGTCCAGGACTCCCTTAGTAGCCCCTGAACCAGGCTTCAATGACAACGAGTCCGACGCGCATATTGTCTTCGGCATTGCAAGGCGGGTTCCTCCTCCGAATAATTTGTAGAAGATTGTGAACACCAGGATAGTGTCCGGCTCTGCAAAATAAATTCCACATTCCACCGTAGAGAGAATAATATTTACACAAGTTCAATCTGCTGACATATTTCGTGGCGTGACGTCACCCCACAACCAAGCCTTTACTTGAATCGTTTTTATTATACCACCTCAGCGCGTTTAGCGAAGCGGTTTCCTTGGCACGTCTTGTCGAAGCAGAGATCATGTTCCCCTTATTCTGGGATTCTCATCAATACGGACGTGGGTAACCCAACCGCGCCCATTGCCACGCCCCCTCCATTGAAGGCGAGTTCCAAACGGTCACGGGGACGACTCTTGGTATTCTCCCTCTTTATAAGGAGACCAAGGCCCGTTCCTTTTCTTCAATCCTCAATCAAATCCGCCCCTCGCCCCGAGTTCCAACACCCAGGGCTCCAAATTCGGGCACTTCGGATCTTCGACAATGTCCGGCTCCGACCTACAAGGCCGGTGGATGCCCTCCTCTGTCACGGAAGAGGGCGTGCTAAAGCTGAGAGACGCCAGGTACCTAACCTACGAGATTTCGCATAGGTTGCCTGCCCAAGGGCAAGTCATTCCCACTCCTGAGCCTGGCGAGAGTGTCGTGTTCGTGTCTCACCTCCGTCGGGGTTTAGGCTTCCCGATGGATCCCTTCGTGAGGGGGCTCCTGTTTTACTATGGGCTGGAATTCCACGACTTGGCTTCGGAGTCTATCCTCCACATCTCATCATTTATTGTCGTCTGCGAGGCCTTCCTCCGCACTACCCCTCACTTTGGTTTGTGGCTCAAAACCTTCAATGTGGAGCCAAAGATGATTGAGGGGCGTCAGGCAGAGTGCGGCGGGGCGGTTATAAGCAAGAGGGCCGATGCTCCATGGCCCGAGGGCTCTTTTCAAGAGGAGCTCGGTTTGTGGCAACAAGAGTGGTTCTATATCACCGCTCCCAGGGGCAGTAGGCAGAGGACGCCGCCCACCTTTTGCCCGGGCCCTTCACAACGGCTGACGTCATGGGTCAACAAAGGGTTCGACTGGGAGCCGTCCAAGGACGTACCCCTATTGCAGGGCCGGATTCGAGACCTCCAAGAGAGGGAGATCAATCTGGTCATAGTGACGCAGGTTATGCTGATTCGGCGTCTTCTACCCTGCAAACGTCGCCCCCTCCGCCTGTGGGAATTCAATCCGGAGGGACCACGAGCTCTCCAACACTTCATGGGTACCAAACCCGTGGAGATGTACAAACTGTTCTTCGGATCACAAGAAGTGTGTCCGGACTTGACTGAGGACGCTGGCCTAAGCTGCAATCGCCCGGATACTCAAGTAAGTAGTCCTGTGACCGGTCATATCATCCATTTATTTATCATGGGTTTGCCTTTTAACCGGCTATCCTTTGAACAAGAGTGGATAGCGCAAGCAAAACTGATACGGTGTCCCGCCCCCCTCCCTGAGACCACGCCGGATCCAGTGTTAATCAAAATGTTGGAGGTAGCGCCTTCGGAGGAGGGCGAAGGGGAGAACAGGGAAACTACCACCTCTGTTAAGGAGGCTCTCAGTAAGGGGGGAATTAAGAGTCCCTCCCTCCAGGGGGAGAAGAGGACCGCTTCCGAAAACTCGGAGGCCAAAGCCTCGAAGCGGGGAAAGAAATCTGCTCCGGAAGGTTCTGTGCCGGGAGGAGTCCCGGCCGTACAGTCTCCCCAAAGGAATCAGCCCTCCAGCGAGCCGTAAGTAGAAAAAGGGAAGTTTTATAATAAGGGACATCCCTATGTTATTTCTAAGGATAACCGAAGTTTTTACCTTGTAGTTCGGATCTCAGCCCTTCTCAGCAGAGCTCATCCTCGGGGGACCTTCGTCCGAAGATGATGGAGAGCGAAACGCCTCCATTTGCCGCCCCGTCGGGTGGGCCGGACGACCCTGAGGTGTCATCACGGAGGGTCTCCCCGAGTCTGGCGGGGCCTAGGAGTTCGGCACCCACTGGAGTACGGCCGGTGGAGCTGCAGGGTTTGCTCGAGAGGGCGTCTCTCTCAGAAGATCACCGTGCATTAATGAGTGCGGTGATTGAAAGGATCTCATCCGCCAAGAGCGGTTTGCATGAGGCCGTCGGAAGTTTACTGACGGGGTTTGAGGTACGCAAAAAATGACATACCTTTTGACAGTTTTGCACGTAGAGTGCGCCCTGTATAGATAGTAGCCCCCGAGAATCGGTATGTTGTCGAAAGCGACAGCGTGCCGAGGATCACAATCTCAGTTACGAAATGCCGCCTTTCCTATGTAGGTGGCGGAGCGTTCGGCGGCCAGCCAGACTGATGGAGTTGCCGAACTGAAGCGGCAACTCGACGTTGCGGATGCGGACATCGCGCTGGTCAATAAACGACTTGATGAGTCGCAAGGTAGGTGGTGTTTCCACGGTCACCTGGTAAGGGAGCTGACGCCCACTCCTTACAACATGTCTGCTTGTTGCAGATGGTGCCGCTGTTGTGGAAGACCTTCGGGTGGAGCTTGCTCGAGCCAAAGATCAAGCCAGAAAAAGTGATGCGGCTGCCTTGAAGGCAGCGGAGGAACTAAAAGCCGAAAAGGCTGCTCACTGCCAAAGCAGGGAGGAAATGGCCGTAATGGCCGTGAAATTAAAAGATGCTACCGACCGCTATGAGGTTCTTGAAAGAGAGCACCAAGCGGATCAGGAGGGCCTAAAGAAGGCCACCGCCGAAGCCAAGGATGCTCGATCTGCAATGCGGGCTATAAAGGAGGAACTGCGTCAGGCCGGAGATATTGCGGCTGGAAAGCCCTTTCTGTTGCGGAGGAAGTTCACGGATCCGAAGTATGCTCAGTTGGGCCAGTTGTGGAGTGCGGAGGATCCTTATCTGGATTTGGCGGCAAGTGCGGCGGACGCAGTTGTGCATTTCCTAAGTCAGAAGGATCATGAAATGGAAGAGCTTTTTTGGTCTCAATTCCATAGTCCGGAGCGTCCACTTCCGTTGACCGATTGGTTGGCTGAGTGGGCTGAGCTGAATAGATTGTCCGGACTTGCCATGACGGATGTGGTGGCTCATCTGTGGCCGGAAAGGCCCAAGCTGAAGAGTTATTTTGGCTTATTCCAACAATTCCGTGGGGCGGTGCCGCATATCAAGGCGATGAAGCGGTCGGCATGCATAGAGGGTGCACGGATGGCTCTTGCCCGTGTTAAGACATACTGGGCAGAGATGAATGCCACCGTTGTTGTGTCCCGGGGTTCGGACGAGAGCCGATTACCCACCGAGCACTATTTTGAGGAAGTCCTGCAGGGCGCTCGTTTAATAGAGTCGCAGTGCTCGAAAAATGTCATGTTCAAATGACATGTATGATTTGAGAGATCATATTTATAATGTAACGACTTTTTATACTTGTGCGTTCAAGTATTGAAATATCTCCTGTGCGGCCGTTAATGTATATGTATTTATAACCTGAAAGATGGCAGTCTTTGGCTTCAGCCCCCACGCACATGGTGCAGGGGTGTTTGCAAAAAAAGCGCATTTTCACACTTAATCCAACGTCTTGGTCCTTTGAAGGAGGTGATAGCATAGCAAACTAGGCAACCGGACTATAATGCTTTATCACTTTCGCTTAGCCATAGGAGCTCGATGGTGGGGCTACGATATAGCCCCTAGAGGCACCGCGCTCTCCGAACTCGGGGCGCGTGTGTGCCTGATCGGGAAGCGGTCCTTCGTCAAAGCGGAGGAATTCTAAACATTCCAATAGTTGATCGAGTGGTTGACCAGTCTCTCGCTATATCATGATAGTCAGTTTTCGGCTTTCTCTACTGAGGTGCTCGCCCGGCCAAACCGGGGCACAATCGCAGTAGTTCTCCCGGTGCCGCGTTAGCCAATGGAGCGGAACGCAAGGCAGCGAAACACAGGAGCCGGGCAAACCCAACATTTGACCAAAGACATGATTCGGAGCTGATGCATATAAGGCCTAACTCGAGACGCCGAACACTCCCTAAGGTATTCGGACTTTATGATAACGGGCAGAACAATGCCCTAAGCCCCTAGTGTCTAGGTACAGGCGAGAATTTCTGACGCGGCCGATGCCAAAACGCCAGCCTCCTCCTCGGTTATGGTAGGAAACCGGGGGATGAGTACCAACAAGAGACAGTAAGAAAGGTTTAGCAGGGTCTTAATCTGAAAAGAATCCTTGCAACGGGTCCCTGCTGCACGTCTGCGCCCGTGTCTCCGTTGTGCTGTATCCTGGACGGGTGTAGCACGTGGTTCGTCAGTAAAAGAGAAGAACTTAGTTTGGAAAAAATATCGTGCAAAAAATGTATTTAAAACAGAGTATGATTTGGAAGATGAATAAAATTGAGCTTTATTGGCTCTCATTGTTTATACATGCAGCCCCTTGTAAGGAGGTATGCGGCTGGGAAGCCCCTTGTTTATTTATGCCGGACTCGCCTAACCATGTCCGTGGTCTAAATGACCTGTTTTTAGGGGCTTTGATCAGCAGGGTTGGATTAGTGTGTGGCTGTCAAGGCAGTCTCATGTTTTCTGAGGTCAGGGTACACTCGGAGTTTCCCTTTAATGAGATTATGCCATGTGGACCGGGCATTTTGAGTGTAAGAGATGTGTAATGCGGTATTGCGTTAAAGCGGGCGAAAGCTTCACGTCCTAGTAGTGCTTGATGGCCTCTTATGAACGGGGCGATATGGAAGATTAGCTTTTCGCGACGGAAGTTGTCGGGTGAACCGAACACAACTTTATGTAGTACAGAGCCTGTACACTTGGCATAAAGGCCCGACGTCACTCCTTTGAAGGAAGTGTTGCTATGGCGAATTTTGGTAGGGTCTATCCCCATTCTGCGGATGGTGTCCTGGTATAGCAGGTTTATATCGCTTCCGCCATCCACTAGGACTTGTGTGAATTGTAGTCCGTCTATTATAGGATCCAATATCAAAGCAGTCCCTCCTGCGTTTCGAATACTTCTGGAGTAATCCTGATGGTCGAAAGTAATTGGGTTTGACATCCAATTTCGGGGCTCCGCTTGGATGGATCGTGCGGCGCGTGTTTATTAGTTGCCGCACTATTTATCACATGCAGTGAGTTCACTATTTTGACTTCTAGTGGGAAAGTCTTCTGTTTTCCGGCCTGCTGCTTGTGGGATTCGTCATCGTCTTCGCTTGGTGTGTCGAGCCCCTTGTGTTCGGCGTTAAGTCGGCCGGACTGCTTGAAGACCAAACAATCTCTGTGGTATGGTTTGCAGGCTTCCCGGGGGTACTGTGGATTTGACATATCCTATCCAAGATTTTGTTTAGGTTGGATAGCTCGTCACTGTTGTCCTTGAGGGGCAGTGTTTTGTTATTCGGCCGAGAGCTTTTGAATCCAGCGTTGACCGCCGTTCTATTTGGGCCGCTTTCCTTATTCCGGCGCTGATATTTTCTACGTCGTGATTTCCCATTTCCATCCCTGACCTCGGATGTACTCGGGTCGCTGGTGCTGCATCTTGCTAGCCAGCTATCTTCCCCCGCGCAAAAGCGGGTCATGAGGCTTGTTAGCGCGGCCATTGTTCTTGGTTTTTCTTCGCCGAGGTGTCTAGCGAGCCATTCGTCTCGGACGTTATGTTTAAAGGCTGCTAAGGCTTCGGCGTCCGAACAGTCGACTATTTGGTTCTTTCTGGTGAAGAACCTGTTCTAGAATTTGCGTGCTAACTCCCTGGGCTGTTGGGTTATGTGGCTTAAATCGTCTGCATCCGGAGGGCGGACATAAGTTCCCTGAAAATTTGCTCGAAATGCATCCTCAAGCTCTTCCCAACTTCCGATGGTATTTTCTGGGAGGCTTTTGAGCCAATGCTGAGCTGGCCCTTTGAGCTTGAGGGGTAAGTATTTTATGGCGTGGAGATCATCTCCTCTAGCCATATGTATGTGTAGGATATAATCCTCAATCCAGACTCCGGGGTCTATTGTTCCGTCATATGCCTCTATGTTTACGGGCTTGAATCCCGCTGGAAATTCGTGATCCAGTACCTCGTCGGTGAAACATAGTGGGTGTGCGGCGCCCCTGTATTTAGGTGTGCCGTTATCTTCGAACACTCGGTGGGTTGTGTTGCTTCCTGGAGCTTTCTTTTTTGGCCCATAGATGGACCTGACCGGGCCATCCTTTTTGCGCGGATCCTTATTTGGATCGTGTGCCGGATTATGTGCGGCGCCGCTTGCCGCTCTTAGACTGTTATCTGGTCGTCTATCCGGCCAGGCGGCCTCTTTCTTTTTTGACTGTGGGGGCTCTACGGCCTCGTTGTCAAATTCGGGCAACAGCTTGCGCTTCGGGTAGCTCTTTGCTTGGTGGCTATCGCCGTATTTATCTGCGGTCTTGAGTACTTTGCTCCATCTCATTCTGAGTACGTCTTCCGCCATTTTGAGCTTCCTTTTTTTGCTTCTTCAAACTTCTTGCAGTGGCGACGAGCCTTCTGTGAAGGTTCTTATGCTCCGGTGATGTGTCCGGCGTGAGATCGTCTAGACTATTGTTTTCGCCGGGAATGGGTTGCCCGTCCACTGGTTCGCCCTGCTCTACGGCTGGGTCAGTATGGGTGCCGTTGTTATCGAGGCGGGACTTCGGGCGGCGCTTGCGTCGCCGTTTTTCTTGTTTTTCGGGGGAATTATCCTTCGCCACGTCCCGTTGTTCCTCGTTATTGCTTCCTTTTGGTGTATCCACCATGTATACGTCGTGAGTTGAGGTTGCTTTCCAGTGCCCAGTAGGCGCTGGTTCTTGGTCGTCTCTGGCATCGTCGTCCATACCATCGATGTCTTCGGAGTCGAAGTCTAGCATGTCGGTTAAATCGTCGATAGTGGCTACTAAGTGGGTGGTGGGTGGGTCTTGAATTTCTTTGTCGTCCGCATCCCAACCGTCCTGACCGTAGTCCGGCCAGGGCTCTCCTGATAACGAGAGATACTTTAGCGAACTCAGGATGTCGCCAAAAGGTGAGTGTTGAAAGATGTCCGCAGCGGTGAACTCCATGATCGGCGCCCCATCGGATTCGATTGAAGGGGGCGTGGGAGGTTCGGAGTCCGGCAAGGAGTCCGGCACCTCGGAGTCACGAGCTTCACAAGGGACAAGGTCAGCATTCGGCTCTATCGCCATAGAGGTTGCAGCCCCCGAGGCGATGTCTAACCACTCATCCTCGATCTGCATAGCCGGCTCCGAATCGAGGGTCGGAGCGCGCTCGTGTGCGGCCTCCAAGGCACTGTCCGGCAGCAGAGCTAAATCATGCCCATCGTGATAGTGCGGCGCGCTCGGCTGTGGCTCGAATCCATTGAAGATCAAGTCTCCGTGGATGTCAGCCGTGAAGTTCAGACTTCCAAATCTGTCCTAACGGCCAGGGGCGTAGCTTTCGATCTGCTCCAGATGGCCAAACGAATTGGCTCGCAGTGCAAAGCCGCCGAATACGAAGATCTGTCCGGGGAGAAAAGTCTCACCCTGGACTGCGTCGTTGTTGATGATCGAAGGAGCCATCGAGCCTATCGGTGACGACACAGAGGAACTCTCAATGAAAGCACCAATGTCGGTGTCAAAACCGGCGGATCTCGGGTAGGGGGTCCCGAACTGTGTGTCTAGGCGGATGGTAACAGGAGACAAGGGACATGATGTTTTACCCAGTTTCGGGCCCTCTTGATGGAGGTAAAACCCTACGTCCTGCTTGATTGATATTGATGATGTGGGTATTACAAGAGTAGATCTACCACGAGATCAAGGAGGCTAAACCCTAGAAGCTAGCCTATGGTATGATTGTTGTTATGTCCTACGGACTAAAACCATCCGGTTTATATAGACACCGGAGAGTGCTAGGGTTACACAGAGTCGGTTACAATGGTAGGAGATCTACATATCTGTATCGCCAAGCTTGCCTTCCACACCAAGGAAAGTCCCATCCGGACACGGGACGAAGTCTTCAATCTTGTATCTTCATAGTCTTGGAGTCCGGCCGATGATGATAGTTCGGCTATCCGGACACCCCCTAGTCCAGGACTCCCTCACCCCCTTTTACATCTGATTTACAAATGCCATTATCTCGGGTTCAAATAGATGAATGCACTTCCCTATGAATTCGAATCTTCAAAAACCCCTTTATGCTGAATTCGACATGTATTTTATTTCGTAGCTAGCAATTTGGAATGTATCCATGCAAGTGACAAATGTATAAAGTGCTTCACACTAACAACATGGAGTGCACTAATTAATGTTTATATATGAATTGCAAAAGCACCCATTGCCTGTATTTCAAACCGCTCTCACTCTATGGATCGATAATATGAAATAAACACATGCACATGCTAGAATTCAATAGAGTATGGGTGTCTGATCACTACTACAGAACCGGCCTTTAGTGTCAGTTCGTGACGGCCTTTAGTGCCGGTTCGTGACGGCCTTTAGTGCCGGTTCGCCAACCGGCACTAAAGAGTGGGGACTAAAGGTCCCCCCCCTTTAGTACCGGTTCATCACGAACCGGCGCTAAAGTGCCACCACGTGGCACAAGCCAGGCCCATTTGCGTGTAGGGCATTAGTACCGGTTGGTAACACCAACCGGTACTAAATGTTTGAGTGTTTTTTTTTAATTTTTCTTTAATTTTCTGTTTTCAATTTAATTTAGTGATTGTTTTACATTATAATGAGTTGTTAAATCATTAGGTGAAAGTACCATGGATTAGTTTCGACTGGATGCATTGGATATCTAGCTAGCTAGCTAGCTAAGTGATCAAGTATATGCCATATCCATATATGTTAATTATACTTGATCAACTATAATATATACGGATATGGCATATACTTGATCACTTAGGTAGGATCCATCCAACTGAAACTAATCTGCGGTTTCTTTCATTAAATGATATAATAACTCATCATCATCATCATATTAATCATCATAGTCATGCATTACCGCTAGCTATCTAATCACCACCAGCACTACTAGCTTAAAGAAGAAACATTCACTTGTACCAGAAGCAAAAATATCCTCAAGTTCAACATGATTGTCGTGATATTATAAGCGTTCATGCATATATAACACCACAAAAGCAAATCACTTAAGTTCAGAACGAAGAACACGGACATGAAAGGACAAGTGCTAAGAGCAGCATGAACTAGCTAAATCACTCCTGCTAGCTACTCTCTCTCTCTGGTAAAATAGCATAGAACATGTATAGCTCTCCTGATTGATCATACTGGAGCATGCAGATGAACCTGTCTCCTAATCGTGGGTTGCGCTTCTCATTGCTGCCCCCTAGTACTTCTCTGCGATCATTAACAATTTTCCTCCAATCTTTCACTATTAAGCATTCATCGCTTCTAGAAATCCTGAATGCATTCATGTGCAATGCAGGATATCTTGGCCGTAAGCTAACAATTGACATGCGACCCTTAGTCTCGATCCCCTGAGGCACAACTGTCATCGGGAGTCCCTGTTGAAGAACATCGTATAGTACTTAATTAATATACTTAGCAAGGAAAGTTTAGCAAAAAATTATGTATGCAAAATATGCACTGAGGACAAATAGTAAATATCTTACCATCATTCCTAAATAGATGTGACCGTAGTTCAATACCATCACTATTGGTCGCACGTTTTGAGTACTAACATTTCTAAGTGTAGGAAGAAAATTTGTCTTGACAGTATGAAGATCATCAAGCCATGAAACATAATGACTTATCTCCTCGCAGTTTAGTTCAGCTCCGGGACAGTAGTAGGTCCTGTCTACCAAGCGCCGGACATGTTTGGTTGAATGGAGATAAGCTGTCAATAGAAATTAGTTGTCAATTATTTTTGAATAAGCAATATCAAAAACAAACATATAGTTGAGAAGAACTCACATAATGGTAGAACTAGAGGCGTCTGCACATCGACCCATATGTCTCTATTACCTTTAATATCATCTTCTGGACGAATATCAAAGGTGATAACCATACCAGGCTCAAATGCATAAGCCTTGCATAGTGCTTGCCAAGTTTTGCATTCAAAATAGGTGTACGTGTGTGCATTGTATACTTTGACGTTGAAAGTATAACCATCATGCTCAGTTTTCAGGTAAACTCTCTTTACCTTCATAGTTTCCATATCTTTGAAACCTATCTTATCCCAGACAAAAATTCTTGCATGGCAGGGGATGCGCTAGTAGAATAGTGAAAATTAAAAATTATAAGTCAGGCAAATGAAGCATATATAAGTCATGCTTAATTACGAAAACAGACTTGTCGTTCTGACTTACTGTATCGAATTTGAAGGTCTCATCCAGCTTGATGCTGATTCGCCTACCATCAACAAGGAAATTTCTGTCGCACTGGCCGCGCTGGTCTTCACAGTATTCGCACATAATGAAATTTTTTCCGTCGTGAGACGACATTTCCTATGTTCATATTAGGCGAAACATTGAACACTTACTAATTCAATTAATTCAACTACTTCTATTAATTCAACAAAGCATTCACTAAAAATAAACTAGTTATATTAATTCAATTAGTTCAACTAAGCATTTACTAAAAATAAACTAGTTCTATATATTAATTCAACTAGTTCAACTAAACATTTACTAAAAGTAAACTAGTTATATTAATTCAACTAGTTCAACTAAGCAT
>NC_057801.1:717702049-717702877 GCF_018294505.1 Triticum aestivum
GGAGCGGGCCGGGCGCGTACGGGCGGCGGGGGCGGCGACGACGGGCGGCGGGGGCCGGGGACGGCGACGAGACGGGCGGCGGCGGCCGGGGACGGCGACGAGACAGGCAGGACAGGGGCGCACGGCGACGACGACAACGGGCGGCGAGGGCGGCGAGGGCGGGAGGGACAGCGACGACGTGTGGCGGGGGCGACAGCACGGCGGCGCGGCGTCGTCGTCGTCGTCGTCGGAGATCGAGATGCCTCGCGCGAGAAGTGGAACGAAGTGACGACAATAACTGAATTTTCGTAAGTGACATATATATAGGAGGGGTCTTTAGTACCGGTTGGAGCCACCAACCGGTACTAAAGGACAATTTTGGCCAACCCAAGCGGCGGGAAACGAGGGCCTTTGGAGCCACCAACCGGTACTAAAGGGCAACACATTAGTACCGGTTGGAGCCACCAACCGGTACTAAAGGCCGTGCGCTGCCACCCGCAGTGCGCTACTTTTAGTCCCACCTCGCCGAGCGAAGGGCAGTCGCACTGGTTTATAAACCCAGCCGCGGCTGCCCTTTCGAACTCCTCTATATAGCAGGCTTCTGGGCCTAACTAGGGTGTGCTGTCCTGTGAGCCTGCTGGCCCTTCTGGGCCTGTATTTGCACACCCTAGGTCTGGCAGGCCCACTGGGCAGCGCCCCAACATTTTTTTATAAATTTTTTTCCTGCATTATTTATTTTCTTCTATTTATTTTTGAGTAATTTTTTTATATAGTTTTTTCTTTTCTGCTTTATTTTTTTCTTCTATTTATTTCTGAGTAGTTTTTTTTGCTGTATTTAGTTTCTTTGTG